>NC_090031.1:28291715-28294215 GCF_037176765.1 Anolis sagrei | reverse complement strand
AACCTGCTTTCCCCGGATTCGAACCACTGACCTGTCAGCAGTCCTGCTGGCACAGGGGTTTAACCCATTGTGCTACCAGGGGTTGGAAGGGAAAGACCATAGCCCAATCCCATTCTTCCATAAAAGACAATAGAATGACTATTCTATTATCATTTTTATTATTATTACTAATAGGGTTATATTGCCATCAGTTATTATTGTCCGGACTTATACTCAATGAGACATGCCGCATTATCCCAGGGTGACTGCGCCCCACACGGCTGGCCATCCAGTCTAACTTTTGTCTGCCAGGAAGGAAGATATTATATTATTATCTAGAATATATAATGTGCTATATTATCATCTATTATATCATCATCTATTATCAAGTGATATAAAGATATATCCTCCCATCACTTATGTTGAAGATGCATCTAATGCCCGAGATGGCTATTAAAGAGGGAGAAATCCCATTGAAAGCCACGCAAAACCCGGACCGGATTCCCATCCCCACCAACCTGGGATCTGGCAATTAACCTGCTCCAATCCCTTCATGTGATATAAAGGGATGTCCTCCCATCACTTACGTTGCAGAGCAATGCATCTAGTGCTTGAAATAGTGCTTATAGAGGGAGAAATCCTATTGTAAGCCATGCAAAACCCGGATCGGATTCTCATCCCCACCAAACTGGGATTTGGCAATTAACCTGCTCCGATCCCTTCCCGTGATATAAAGGGATGCCCTCCCGTCACTTACATTGCAGAGCAATACATTTAATGCTCAAGGTAGATCTTATAGAGGGAGAAATCCCATTGAAAGCCATGCAAAACCCGGACCGGATTCCCATCCCCGCCGACCTGGGGCTCATTAGCTGGAGCCCAATTTGATACCTGAATCCTCAATTTCAGGGGATCGAATAACTGCCGAGCCTTGCAGAGACTTCTGCACAAATTGGAAACAATTCCTATAGAGATAAAGATGTATAATGGAGGGATTTGCGGGGTCCTCCCTGCGTGAGGCATTTGATTGCATCTTGCAGCGAGATGTTGGAGAAAAACAGCCGATTCCGTCATTATTACAGATGTAACCGGCAAGGCTATCATTACAGGTCATTATGGATGTAATCTGGCACTAAATGAAAAGCGTTATTCAAAAGATAAAGGAAGAATGAACGAAAGGCGGGGAGGAGGGAGAAAAAAGAAGGGAAGAGAAAAGGAAGGGAAAGGAAGGAAGGAGGAAATAAAGCAAAGGAAAGGAAGAGAAAGGGAGGAAAAGGAAGGAAGGAGAAAAAGAAGAGGACGATAGGAAGAGAAAGGAGAAAAGGAAGGAAAGAAATAGGAAAAGAAGGGAAGGAGAAAAAGAAGAGGAAGAGAAAGGAGAGAAGGAGAAAAAGAAGAGGACGATAGGAAGAGAAAGGAGAAAAGGAAGGAAAGAAATAGGAAAAGAAGGGAAGGAGAAAAAGAAGAGGAAGAGAAAGGAGAGAAGGAGAAAAAGAAGAGGACGATAGGAAGAGAAAGGAGAAAAGGAAGGAAAGAAATAGGAAAAGAAGGGAAGGAGAAAAAGAAGAGGAAGAGAAAGGAGAGAAGGAGAAAAAGAAGAGGACGATAGGAAGAGAAAGGAGAAAAGGAAGGAAAGAAATAGGAAAAGAAGGGAAGGAGAAAAAGAAGAGGAAGAGAAAGGAGAGAAGGAGAAAAAGAAGAGGACGATAGGAAGAGAAAGGAGAAAAGGAAGGAAAGAAATAGGAAAAGAAGGGAAGGAGAAAAAGAAGAGGAAGAGAAAGGAGAGAAGGAGAAAATAAGAGGACGATAGGAAGAGAAAGGAGAAAAGGAGGGAAAGAAATAGGAAAAGAAGGGAAGGAGAAAAAAGAGAAAAGAAAGGAAAAGGAAGGAAGGAGAAAAAACGAAGAGGAAAGGAGAAAGGAAATGAAAGGAAGGAAAAGAAAAAAAGAAAGGGGAAGAGAAAGGAGAGAAAGGAAAAAAGAAAAGAAAAAAGAAAAGAAAAAGAAGGGAAGATAATTTATTTATTATTTATTTCAAATATTTGTACCCGTCTTTCTCAACCCCCGAGGAAGGAAGGATGAGTAAAAAAAGGAAGGAAGCAAGGAAAGGAAAAGAAGGAAAGAGAAGGAGGAAAAGGGAGGTGAAAAAAAAAGGAAGGAATGAAAAGAAAAGAAGGAGCAAAAAGAGAAAGAGAAAAAGAAAGGAAGAGAAAGGAAGTAAGGAAGGAGAAAAAAAAGAAAAGGAAGGAAGAGTAAGAAAGAAGGAAGGAAAGAAAGGAAGGAAGGAAAAAAAGGGTAGAGAAGGAGGAAAAGAAAGGAAGGAGAAAGAAGGAAAAAGAAGGAGGGAAAAGAAAGGAAGGAGAAAAAAGAGAGGAAGAGAAAGAAAGGAAGGAGAAAAAAGAAAGGAAGAGTAAGAAAGAAGGAAGGAAGGGAAGGAAAGGAAAAGAAGGGAAAAGAGGGAGGAAAAGGAAGAGTAAAAAAGAAAGAAGGAAGGAAGAAAAGAAAGAAAGTGAAAATGAAGG
>NC_090031.1:28179215-28286715 GCF_037176765.1 Anolis sagrei | reverse complement strand
TACAGTCCTGTTTGGTTCAATGCATTTGGGACCCTTGAGGTCATCTAGTCCAGCCCCATTTCAGTGCAAATGCCATCAAGTCCAACCCCATCCATGTCAATGCAGACTCACTGCTGAATAGCAAAGGAAACCAAATTTCCCCAAATCATGGAATGCTAGACTTGGAAAGGGTCCCTTGAGGTCATCTAGTCCATCCCCATTTGGCTCAATGCGAAATCCTAAAACCAAAGTATCCTAAACTTGGAAAGGGGCCCTCAAAGACCATCTAGTCCAACCCCATCCATCTCAATGCAGTCAGATCGATTACTGAATGCCAAGGAAACTAAATTGCTGAAATGATCATAGAATCATAGACTTGGAAGGGGTCCCCCAAGGTCATCTCGTCCAATGCATTTGGATCCATTTCTGGGTTTTAGCAACACCTGAAAATCCTAGAGTTGGAAGGGGATCCCCAAAGGGCATCTAGACCAGCCCTCCGTTCAATGCAAAATCTCCTGCAAGGAGGCCTTCAAAGGTCCAATTGCAGCAAAACCAAGCTTGAATTGAAGTCCAGCAAAGTCTCCTCCTCTAACCAGAGGCTGGATGGCCATCTGTTGGGAGAGCTTTGATTGGGCCCTCCTTATCAGAATGGGGTCAGACTAGATGACCTTTCGTGATCCTGTCAGGAGAGAAGAAATATATAAATATTATTATTATTAATAATAATAATAATAGACTACCTTGAAGTCTAATTAAGTCTCTTCCTCTGGAGGAGCTGGGTGGTCATCTGTCTAGAGGGCTTTGATTGTGCCTTCCGTATTAAAATGAATGGAGTGAACCATTTTCCTGCTTTTATTCCTCATTGAGGTCTAGTTTCTTACAAAGCATCTGAACTCAATCTGGAAGTAGCCATAAAAGTGGGAAATAAATAAATGTAATAATAATAATTGTCGCCGTCGTCATCATCCCATGCAAATACTATGCGAAAGAGATGCAAATATTATGTAAAGGAGGTGCTGGTCCCGGGATGCTGACCTCGGGTGACCCCAGCCGCCTGGGTTCCCAAGAAGGGAGCAATGGGCCTTCCTCGCATTCGTTTGCAAAGCCAAGCGGGATTAGTTTGCTGATTATTCAATAAGGAAGAGGAGGAAGAGGAGACCGACTTAGCCGCCTTGGCGCTGACCTTTTAATCTTCCTGGGAATCACACAAAATAGAATAAAATGGCATTTCCCTCTTGGCTGCTCCCTTGCCTTCTTGTCGCCGGATGATCCGAAATTTAAGCTTCTTAGCGGAGATTTGGGCTTCCTTTGGGCTGAGAGACATAGGCCTAAATGCAGGCCCATAGAGTCTGTCTATCTATCTATCTATCTATCTATCTATCTATCTATCCATTTTCTCTAGCTATCTATTGTTTCTATCATCTATCTATTTATTCATCCTTTCTATCTATCTCTCTAGCCATCCATGCATCCTATCCATCTATCCCTCCCTCCCTCCCTCCCTCCCTCCCTCCCTCCATCTATCTATCTATCTATCTATCCCTACATTTATTCATCCATCCTTCCATTCCTCCTTCCATTCATCTATCTATCTATCTATCTATCTATCTATCTATCTATCTATCCATCCATCCATCCATCCATCCATTCCTCCATCCGTTCATCCATCCCTCTATCTCTCTATCCATCTATCCATCCTCCATTCCTCAATTTGTTTTGTCTTGTCCTGTCCATCCATCCATCCACCCATTTGTCTTTCTATCTATCCATTCCTCCATCTATTCGTCTTGTCTATCTATCTATCTATCTATCTATCTATCTATCTATCTATCTATTTTCTCTAGCTATCTATTGTTTCTATCATCTATCTATTTATTCATCCTTTCTATCTATCTCTCTAGCCATCCATGCATCCTATCCATCTATCCCTCCGTCCCTCCGTCCCTCCCTCTATCTATCTATCTATCTATCTATCTATCTATCTATCTATCTATCTATCCCTACATTTATTCATCCATCCTTCCATTCCTCCTTCCATTCATCTATCTATCTATCTATCTATCTATCCATCCATCCATCCATCCATCCATTCCTCCATCCGTTCATCCATCCCTCTATCTCTCTATCCATCTATCCATCCTCCATTCCTCAATTTGTTTTGTCTTGTCCTGTCCATCCATCCATCCACCCATTTGTCTTTCTATCTATCCATTCCTCCATCTATTCGTCTTGTCTATCTATCTATCTATCTATCTATTTTCTCTAGCTATCTATTGTTTCTATCATCTATTTATTCATCCTTTCTATCTATCTCTCTAGCCATCCATGCATCCTATCCATCTATCCCTCCCTCCCTCCCTCCCTCCCTCCCTCCCTCCCTCCCTCCCTCTATCTATCTATCTATCTATCCCTACATTTATTCATCCATCCTTCCATTCCTCCTTCCATTCATCTATCTATCTATCTATCTATCTATCTATCTATCCATCCATCCATCCATTCCTCCATCCGTTCATCCATCCCTCTATCTCTCTATCCATCCTCCATTCCTCAATTTGTTTTGTCTTGTCCTGTCCATCCATCCATCCATCCATCCACCCATTTGTCTTTCTATCTATCCATTCCTCCATCTATTCGTCTTGTCTATCTATCTATCTATCTATCTATCTATCTATCTATCTATCTATCTATCTATCTATCTACCTACCATCGATTTCTCTCTCTCCATCCATCCATCTATCCATCCATCCATTCCTCCATTCATTTGCCTTGTCTATCCATCCACCTATCTATTCATCCATTTGTCTATCTATCTATCTATCTATCTATCTATCTATCTATCTATCTATCTATCTATCTATCTACTATCTAGCCTTTCCTCCATTATTTGTCTTATCTTGTCGTGTCTGTCTGTCTATCCATCCACCCATCCATCCACCCATTTGTCTGTCTATCCATTCCTCCATCCATTCGTCTTGTCTATCTATCTATCCATCCATCCATTTCTCCATTCATTCGCCTTGTCTATCCATCCATCCATCTATCTATCTATTCATCCATTTGACTGTCTGTCTATCTATCCATCCATTCCTCTATTTGTCTTGTCTTGTCTGTCTATCTATCTATCTGTCCATCCATCCACCTATCCATCTATCCATCCACCCACCCATCCACCCACCTACTCATCCATTTGTCTGTCTATCTATCCATTCCTCCATCCATTTGTTCTATCTATCTATCTATCTATCTATCTATCCACTGATTTCTCTCTCTCTCCATCCATCTATCTATCTATCCATCCATCCATTCCTCCATTCATTTGCCTTGTCTATCCATCCATCTATCTATTCATCCATTTGTCTGTCTGTCTGTCTATCCATCCATCCATTTGTCTTTCTATCTATTTTATCTATCTATCTATCCATCCATTTCTCTCTCTCTTTCTCTGTGATGATAGTAATGATAATTTTTGCAATAATCAGAACAACAACAGGAAAAATAGAATTTTCTCTCTCCCTCTCTAGCCATCTACCCATCTTCTCTATCTATCTTTCTCATTTTCTACCTATCTCCTCTAGCCATCCATCCATCTTCTTTCTCGCTGTCTATCTTTCTATCTAGCTGCTTAATTCTCCTCTATCTATCTGTCTGTCTATCTTATCTAGCTTTCGACCTATCTTCTCTAGTTCGCTAGCTAGCTGTCTTCTTTAGCCATCCATCAATCTATCCATCTATCTATCATTTTCTCTAGCCATCCATCCAGCTTATCTATTTATCTTCTCTACCTTTCTATCTTTTCTAATCTATCTACATCATCAATCTATCCTATTTATCTTATCCATCTATCTTGTATCTTATCAACCTGTCTATCTATATTAACCATCTTATCTCACCAAAGAATCCTAGGTTTGGAAGTGGGTCCCCCAATGGCCATCTAGTCCACCCCATTGTCAATGCAAAGTCAGAACCACACAAGTAAACAGGAAATAGCACTTTCAGACTAGGAATATAATTTTTTCCTAATTTTGTGACATAGTGTATTATTATTATTATATACAATAATAATAAATATATAATATTATAATAATATAAAATGATATAATAATAATATGATATAATAATGATGATTTAATGATATAATATTAATAATAATGATATAATAGTGATATAATGATATAATGATGATGATAATCTTAATAACATTGTCAATCTCTGCTATCGTCCTTGGGAGACATAGAGCGGCACCCACTTTGTGTGTGTGTGTGTCTATGTGTGTGTTGACACCTTTTCCCAGCGACAACCGGCTTGCTCATCCTTGCCAAGCGCCAGGTGTCGAAACCCTTCTTCCTCGCACGATTAGATCTAATTAGCATGCAGAAGAGCCGGCGTGGGTTTTTCTTAACGGCTTGCCTTAATTACCGGTTTCATCGTCGGGGGACCCGGGTGAGTGCGGAACGCGGCTCATTGAATCAAAAGCAAGGAGGCAGGTGTCGCGAAGCACCTATAAATGGCTTCACGCAGCACAAGCCTTCCTTGCACCACCGGCAGCGTTTTGCACTCTGTGCAAGCTCAGAGGATCCGTGGGCAACCGTCGAAAACACCTTCAGATAGCGGTCACCTTTACAGCATTCATCAAATCCTAGACTCGGAAGGGACCCCTAAAGGCCATCTAGTCTGACTTCCTTCTTCCAGGCCCCATTCAAACCCTCCCAACAGATGGCCATCCAGCCATAGATGTCATTGATAGATGACATATATATTATAATTCCTAGAGTTGGAAGGGCCCCTAAAGGCCATCTAGTCTGACTTCCTTCCAGGCCCCATCCAAACCCTCCCGACAGATAGATGTGATTGAGAGATGACATATATATTATAGATTCCTAGAGTTGGGACCCCTAAAGGCCATCTAGTCTGACTTTCTTCTTTCAGGCCCCTTTCAAACCCTCCCGACAGATGGCCATCCAGACATAGATGTCATTGATAGATGACATATATGTGATAGATTCCTAGGGTTGGAAGGGACCACTAAAGGTCATCTAGTCCGACTTCCTTCTTCCAGGCCCCATTCAAACCCTCCCGACAGATGGCCATCCAGCCATAAATGTCATTGATAGATGACATATATATTATAGATTCCTAGAGTTGGAAGGGACACCTAAAGACCATCTAGTCTGACTTTCTTCTTCCATGCCCCATTCAAAACCTCCCGACAGATGGCCATCCAACCATAGATGTCATTGATAGATGACATATATATTATAGATTCCTAGAGTTGGAAGGGACACCTAAAGGTCATTTAGTCTGACTTCCTTCCAGGCCCCATTCAAAACCTCCCGACAGATGGCCATCCAACCATAGATGTCATTGATAGATGACATATATATTTTAGACTCCTAGAGTTGGAAGGGACACCTAAAGGTCATTTAGACTTCCTTCCAGGCCCCATCCAAACCCTCCTGGCAGATAGATGTGATTTATAGATGACATATATATTATAGATTCCTAGAGTTGGAAGGGACCCCTAAAGGCCATCCAGTCCAGCCCTCTTCTGCCAGAAAGGAAGAAAGAGTTACTATTATATTATTACCCATTATTATGATTAGACTCAGACTCAGAAAGGACTTCTAAAGGCCATCCAGTCCAACCCCCTTCTGCCTAGAAGGAAGAAAATTATTATTATTATTATTATTATTATTATTATTATTATTGGACTTATAGAGTTGGGAGGGAGCTCTAAAGGCCATGGAAGGAAGATAGAATTATATTATTATCTATTATTATTAGACTCATAGAGTTGGGAGGGACTTGTAAAGGTCATCCAGTTCAACCCCAATAAAGCTGCAATAAAGGAAAATAGAACTACTATTATTATCATATTATTATTATTATTATTATGTGATACACAACAAGATTGGTACACAGCAAACAAGGCTGTTGAATTGGATCACATGTCGTACGCTTCCCAAGTGTCTAGGACTGTGTGATGTATCGGTGAATAATGTGTGCAGATGCAAACAGGGTAGTCTTTTGAATCTGAACGATGGTAATTTTGTCAGTGCTGATTGTTTTTAAGTGCAGGCCAAGGTCTTGCGGCACTGCACCCAGTGTGCCGATCACCACTGGGACCCCCTTTACTTGCTTGTGCCAGAGTCTTTGCATCCTTGTATCGTGTTAGGTTTTACAGTTGTTTCTCTTCAATCCTGCTGTCACCTGAGATTACAACATCGACAATCCATACTTGGTTTCTTGACACAATCATGAGGTCAGTAGTCTTGTGCTCCAGAATTCTGTCTGTCTGAATCCGGAAGTCCCAGGCTATCTTGGCGTGTTCATTTTCTGTAACTCTTTCCGGCTTGTGATCCCACCAGTTCTTTGTCGTAGGCAGATGCTGTTTGTAGCACAAGTTCCAATGGATCATCTGAGCAATGGTGTTGTGCCTCTGCTTGTAGTCTGTCTGTGCGATCTTCTTGCAGCAGCTGAGGATGGGATCTAGTCTTTCATCTGCTTCCTTGCAGAAAATGCATTTGGGATCTGTTGTCGACTTTTCAATTCTGGCTTTGATGTCATTGGTTCGAATGGCTTGTTCTTGGGCTTCCAGAATCAGGCCCTCCTTTGTCTCCTTTTTCAGAGTCCCATTTGTGAGCCACAGCCATGTTTTCCCCCTTGTCCCTAATAGATGACCTCCCATCACTCCCGCAAATGGAGAATATCCGGAGCGGCACTAACATAAAATGCAATAATCATAATGCATAATGGGAGGCCGAGAGGTGCGGTGCTGTGGGTCCTCAGGGCAGGAGAATGGGCCACCAGGTTGACCGTTCCCATTGGGGAATAGATCACACCGCATTTTTACCCATATTGACGACCCTGCAATCAATACTCACATCTGCGTGGATCCTCTTATGCTGCATCGAATACAGAATTCGCCCCAAAGGTCGCATGAACTGGACCAAGGACAAGGGCGACAGCCAGAGAAGGAAGGAAGAGAAGAAAGGCAGGAAGAAAGGGAGGAAAGAAACAGATGGAAGGAAGAGAAGAAAGGGTGGAAGGAAAGAGGGAAGCATGAGGAGAAAGAGAGGAAGAAAAGCAGGAAATTCAGAGGAGAAAAGGAGGAAGGAAAGAGAAGAAAGGAAGGAAGAAAAGAGAGGGAGGAAGGAAAGGAAAGAAAGGGAGGAAAGAAACAGAGGGAAGGAAGAGAAGAAAGGGTGCAAAAAAGGCAGGAAGGAAAGAGGGAAGCATGAGAAGAAAGAGAGGAAGAAAAGCAGGAAATTCAGAGGAAAAAGAGAGGAAGGAAAGAGAAGAAAGGGAGGAAGAGAAGAAAGGAAGGAAGAGAAGAAAGGGAGGAAGAACAGCAGGAAAGGCAGAGAAGAAAGGGAGGGAGGAAGGAGAATAAAGGAAGGATGAAAGGCAAGGAGAGGGAGGCTAGGAAGGAAAGAGGGAAGGTTGAGGGAAGGGAGGAAGAAAGGCAGTAGAAAGGGAGGAAAGAAGCAGAGAAGGAAGAGAAGGAAGGCAGGAAGGAACGAGAGAGGGAAGGACAAGAAGAAAAGGAGGAAAGAAATAGAAGTAAGAGAAGAAAGGCAGGAATGAAGAGGGAAGAATGAGAAGAATGGAAGGAAGAGGGGCAAGGAAAGACAGGAAGGAAAGAGATTAAAGGGAGGAAGAAAGGAAGAAAAAAGGGAAGAGAGATGGAAGAAACAGAACGGAAGGGAAAAAAGAGGGAGAGGAAGGAAAGAGGCAAGGAAGAAAAGAAAGGGAGGAAAAGGGGCAGGAAGGAAAGAAGGAAGGACGAGAAGAAAGGGAGGAAGAAAAGCAGGAAGGAAAGAAGGAAGAACGAGAAGAAAGGGAGGAAGAAAAGCAGGAAAGGCAGAGAAGCAAGGGAGGAAGAAAGGAAGGAAAGAGAGGAAAGGAAGAGAAGGAGGAAGAAAGGCTGGAAGGAAAGAGAGGGAAGGAGGAGAAGAAAGGAAGAAAAGAGAGAGAGAGAGAAAGAAGAGAAGAAAGGGAGGAAGAAAGGTAGGAAAGAGAGAGGGAATGAAGAGAAGAGAGGAAGAAACGCCGGAAGGAAAGAGAGAGGGAAAGAGGAGTAGAAAAGAAAGGAAGGAGAGAGAGAGAGAGAGAGAAGAGAAGAAAGGGAGGAAGAAAGGAAGGAAAGAGAGAGGGAAGGAAGAGAAGAAGGTGGAAGAAAGGCCGGAAGTAAAGAGAGAGGGAAGGAGGAGAAGAAAGGAAGACAGGAAAGAAAGAGAGAGAGAAAGAAAAGAAGAAAGGGAGGAAGAAAGGAAGGAAAGAGAGAGGGAAGGAAGAGAAGAAGGTGGAAGAAAGGCCGGAAGTAAAGAGAGAGGGAAGGAGGAGAAGAAAGAGAGGAAGAAAGGCCAGAAGGAAAAAGAAGGAAGGAGGAGAAGAAAGAGAGGAAGAAAGGCCAGAAGGAAAGAGAAAGGGAAGGAGGAGGACAAAGGGAGGAAGAACAAGGAAAAAGAGAGGGAAGGAAGAGAAGAAAAGGAGGAAGAAAGGCAGGAAGGGAAGAGAGATACCTGTAGCACAGCCAGGTATTCCCATGTTGCCCTTTGACCTATTCTGTGGGGCCTTTCTGCGACTTCAATGCCTCTCCCATTATCCCCAAGAGAAGCACTATTGAGATTAGAAGGATATTCCTGCCCTGCCTGTTTACCTGTTGTGTGTTGTTGGGATGGAGGCAGAGATCTATCATGAGCGTGTCTTGCTGGGCTTGGAAGCATTGCCGGAGCCTTGCAAGCCCTGGAGAGGGACGGGGTGGCGGAGGCCGGCCCTCATTGAATTTCCCTTTGCCCTCCATGTTAACCTGCCTGGCTTTGGCTTTCAAAGCCGGTTTGGATCCAGGCAAAGCAGAGGGGGATCTCCTGCCTCCCGGCTCATGTTAGCCTTGCAACCTTCCATCAAAAAGCTCGTGTTCCCGAATCGGATTGATGGAGCTTGTCTCTGTGCCGCAGCGGGCAATTACGGCATTAAATCCCTGAGAGGAGGGGGAGGAGGAGGAGAAGGGGGAAAGCAAAGCAAAGCACAGCCTGTGCAGAGTGGCTCGGTAATGGTTGCAGAAATAGCAGGAGGGAAGCACACGGCGAAGCATCTCCCGCAGGTGCCGGGCTCTTCCTCGAGCATCAAAGACATCCTTTAGCAAAAATATCTCGCCTTTCCCATCAGAGGAATAGTATCGAGGAGGAAGGCACGGGCTCGATTTCCCAGCCTCTGAAAATGGGAATCATAACACTCAGTGATTGGGAAAGGGGTCCCCAAAGGTCATCTAGACAAACCCCAAAGCAAGATGGAGATCTGTAGCTGGGAAGTGGGCATCCAAACTGCTAGACTGTGGAATGGATGCAGTTTGGTATGACTTGAACTGCTGTGGATCGATGCGACGGGATCCTGGTAGTTGTAGTTTGGCAAGGAACCAATGCGATGGGGTCCTGGGTGTTATAGTTTGGCAAGGTACAATATTACGGGATCCCAGGAGTTGTAGTTTGGCAAGGAACCAATGCGATGGGGTCCTGGGTGATATAGTTTGGCAAGGCAAAATATTACGGGATCCCAGGAGTTGTAGTTTGGTGAGGAACCAATGCTATAGGCTCCTGGGACTTGTAGTTTGACTCAGCTGTCAGTCTTCTTTGGGTGCATCAAAGTGTAGAATGAATACAAGTTCCTCTGAGGTCTTCCAAGGTTGTGGACTCCTTGACTGAGTTTATCCATCTCCTCAAGTAAGTCTTTCAAAGCCATGTCTTCCTTGGTTGTGTCTATCCATCTTCTAAGTTCTTGCAAAGCCATGTCTTCCTTGGTTGTGTCTATCCATCTTCTAAGTTCTTGCAAAGCCATGGCTTCCTTGGTTGCACCTGTCCATCTTCTAAGTTCTCGCAAAGCCATAGCTTCCTTGGTTGTGTCTATCCATCTTCTAAGTTCTTGCAAAGCCATGTCTTCCTTGGTTGTGTCTATCCATCTTCTAAGTTCTTGCAAAGCCATGGTTTCCTTGATGGACTTTAAAGCCATGGTTTCCTTGGTTACATCTATCTATCTTCTAAGTTCTTGCAAAGCCATGGTTTCCTTGATGGACTTTCAAAGCCATGGTTTCCTTGGTTACATCTATCCATCTTCTAAGTTCTTGCAAAGCCATGGCTTCCTTGGTTGCACCTGTCCATCTTCTAAGTTCTCGCAAAGCCATAGCTTCCTTGGTTGTGTCTATCCATCTTCTAAGTTCTTGTGAAGGTAATGGCTTCTTTACTTGCATCTATCCATCTTCCAAGTTCTTGCAAAGCTATGGCTTCCTTGGTTGAGCCTATCATCTTCTAAGTGCTTGCAAAGCTATGGTTTCCTTGATGGTCTTGAAAAGCCATGGCTTGGTTGAGTCTATCCATCTTCTAAGTTTTTGCAAAGCCATGGTTTCCTTGGTGGCATCTTCCTATCTTCTAAATTCTTGCAAATCCATGGCTTCCTTGGTTGCATCTATCCACCTTCTTAGATCTTCCAATTCTTTGATGGACTCCATCCATCTTCTCAGGTCTTGCAGAGCCATGGATTCCATGGTTGCATCTATGCACCTTCTCGGGTCTTTCAAAGCCATGACTTCCTTCTTAGTTGTGGTGTGGCACTTTTCTTTTGTTGCTCCACCTGGCAGGGTGTTTTGGCCAAATAAACCCATTGACCAATCTCCTTGCTCCTAGTGTCTGATTGGATAAAGACCATAGAAGTTTTGGGGGCCTAAAAGTTTATCCATCTTCTCAGATCTTGCAATTTCTTGACCCACCCTTCTCATATATTGGAAAGCCATGGTTTCCTCAGTTGAGTCTATCCATCTTCTCAGGTCTTTCAATTCCTTGATGGAGTATATCCACTGGTTCAGGTCTTTGAAAGCCATGGCTTCCTTGGTTGTGTCTATCCATCTTCTCGGATCTTGTAATTCCTTGATCTATTTCTCAGATCTTGGAAAGCCCTGACTTCCTTGGTAGATTCTATCCATCTTCTCAGATCTTGTAATTCCTTGATCTATTTCTCAGATCCTGGAAAGCCATGGCTTCCTTGGTTGAGTCTATCCGTCTTCTCGGACCTTGTAATTCCTTGATCTATTTCTCAGATCTTGGAAAGCCATGGCTTCCTTGATTGAGTCTGTCCATCTTCTCGGATCTTGTAACTCCTTGATCTATTTCTCAGATCTTAGAAAGCCATGGCTTCCTTGGTTGAGTCTATCAATCTTCTCAGGTCTTTCAATTCCTTGATGGAGTATATCCACTGGTTCAGGTCTTTGAAAGCCATGGCTTCCTTGGTTGAGCCTATCTATCTTCTCAGGTCTTTCAATTCCTTGATGGAGTATATCCACTGGTTCAGGTCTTTGAAAGCCATGGCTTCCTTGGTTGAGTGTATCCATCTTCTCGGACCTTGTAATTCCTTGATCTATTTCTGAGATCTTGGAAAGCCATACTTCCTTGGTTAAGTCTATCCATCTTCTCGGACCTTGTAATTTCTTGATCTATTTCTCAGATCTTGGAAAGGCATGGCTTCCTTGGTTGAGTCTATCCATCTTCTCGGACCTTGTAATTCCTTGATCTATTTCTTAGATCTTGGAAAGCCATGGCTTCCTTGATTGAGTCTATCCATCTTCTCAGATCTTGGAAAGCCATGGCTTCCTTGATTGAGTCTGTCCATCTTCTCGGACCTTGAAATTCCTTGATCTATTTCTCAGATCTTGGAAAGCCATGACTTCCTTGGTTGAGTCTATCCATCTTCTCAGATCTTGGAAAGCCATGGCTTCCTTGATTGAGTCTGTCTATCTTCTCAGATCTTGGAAAGCCATGGCTTCCTTGATTGAGTCTGTCCATCTTCTCGGACCTTGAAATTCCTTGATCTATTTCTCAGATCTTGGAAAGCCATGACTTCCTTGGTTGAGTCTATCCATCTTCTCAGATCTTGGAAAGCCATGGCTTCCTTGGTTGAGTCTATCTAACTTTTTCAGGTCTTTGTTGTAGACTGCTGGTACTGGAAGTGATTTATAGTTTCCAAATCACTTCTGCAATCTTGATAGCCAGTGTCCCAGAAGCAAGCAAAAATTCTTTCTCAGCAAAAGTATGCTTCCACACACTGTTTTGTAAACTCACAGATTCAGGTTTTCATCCAAAATATCCGTAGGCATTAGTTCTCCACCATTGCAAATATAAATTTGCAGATCCTCATTCTTTGTACTTGCAAACCATCAGAGTCATTGGAGAGTCACATACAACATAGGCAGATACTCGCACTGAGTCACACAGGAGAGAGAAAGATGGATTCTTTCATAGGCCATCAGTAAGGGACACTAGCTGATGCAACCCCTTTGCAATAACCCTCACATGGTTAGGGGTCATCCATTACTACACCCCCTTAGGTATTGCATCGTGACATTCACAGTCATTACCCAGGCGCTATCAATATTCCACATGTTCATCCATCAGTATTTTCTCTGTGATTAGAAATGCTTTGCCATTTCTTTCCGACGGTCTCGTAATTCCTTGATGGAGTTGACTTTATTACAAGTTAATGGAAGCCGGTGTTGTGGGGTTGTTTTGGGGGAGAGGAACACGGCACCAGAAGCTTTGTTCTCCCCAAAGTTATGTATTCCCATCCAACTCGTCAAAGACTCCATTAAGCAAGGTGGCCACAGGGCCGCTCGGGCGGCTCAATTATCCTCCTTTTGCACCAAAGCTAAGTCTTATCATCAAAAGGAAACATTCAATGCGGAAAGGGCCCCCGCTAATTGCTTTTCATCTTTCTTTCTCCCGCCCTCCCTCTTCCATTTTTCTCTCCTTCCTTTGCTTTCTCTCTCCTTCTTGGCCGAGGCCCAACTTGTATTACGGCAAGAGCTTTCCCTGCATTGAGAAATACAGAGGCAGCAGCATCAGAGTTAATTGAAGAATGTGCAAAAGGCTTCCGGGGACTTGGTTAGTTTCCATATAAACCATGGTTTGAGCAGATAGAGGTTTGTTGTTGTTCCATCCAATCAACTTTCTATGAAGGATGGATGGATTTATTGGGGTCTCTTCATGAGACCCAAAATGAATCATGGAATTGGAAGAGACCCCATCTATTTCAATTACCTATGATAGATAGATAGATAGATAGATAGATAGATAGATAGATAGATAGATAATTGAATAATAGAAGAGACCTCCAAGGGCCATCTACTCCTATCTCCTATAACGGATGGATGGATGATTGAATCATGAAAGCATGAGTTGGAAGAGACTGCAAGAGCCATCTATACCAACCTCCTATGATTGAGAGAGAGAGAAAATAGAATAGAATAGAATAATGAAAGGGACCCCCAAGGGCCATCTAGTCGTATCTCCTACTATAATGGATGGATGGATGGATGGATGGATGGATGGATGGATAGATAGATAGATAGATAGATAGATAGATAGATAGATAGATGAATCATGAAAGCAAGAAGTTGGAAGAGACCAACCTCCTATGATAGATAGAGAGATAGTGATAGATAGTTAGATAGATAATGAAAGAGACCCTCCAAGTGCCATCTAGTCCTACCCACTATCATGGATGGATAGATGATTGAATCATGAAAGCATGGAGTCGGAAGATACTGCAAGAGTCATTTAGACCAACCTCCTATAATTGAGAGAGAGAGAATAGAGTAGAATAGAATAATGAAAGGGATCCCCAAGGGCCATCTGGTTCTATCTCCTACTATAATGGATGGATGGATGGATGGATGGATGGATAGATAGATAGATAGATAGATAGATAGATAGATAGATAGATAGTTGGAAGAGACCAACCTCCTATGATAGATAGAGAGATAGTGATGGATGGATGGATGATTGAATCATGAAAGCATGGAGGTGGAAGAGACCAACCTCCTATGATAGATAGAGAGATAGTGATAGATAGATAGATAGATAGATAGATAGATAGATAGATAATGGGCCATCTAGTACTAACCACTATCATGGATGGATAGATGATTGAATCATGAAAGCATGGAGTTGGAAGAGACTGCAAGAGTCATCTAGACCAACCTCTTATGATAGATAGATAGATAGATAGATAGATAGAACAATGGAAGAGACCCCCTCAAGGGCCATCTAGTCCTATCTTCTATAATAGATGGATGGATAGTTGATTGAATCATGAAAACATGAAGAAACTGCGAGAGTAATCTAGACCAACCTCCTATGATAGATAGAGAGATAGAGATAGATGATGGATGGATAGAACAACGGAAGAGACCCCCCCCCCCAGGGCCATCTAGTCCTATCTTCTATAATGGATGGATGGATTGACAGATGGATGGATTGATAGATGGGTGGATAGATGATTGAATCATGAAAGCATGAAGAAACCACAAGAGCCATCTAGACCAACCTCCTATGATAGAGAGGGCGGGAGGGAGGGAGGGAGAGAGATAGAATCATGGAGTGTGAAATGACTTCAAGAACCATCCAGTCCAATTTTTTTACAATAGATAGATGATAGAATCATGGAGGTGGAAGAGACCCCAATTGTGATCTAGTCCAATTTCCTATGATAGATAGATAGATAAATAAGATAGACAGATAAACAAGATAGGTAGGTAGATAAGAGAACTCATAGACGAGACCGCAAGGGCTATCAGGTCTAATCTCCTATGAGAAGTATATAGATAGATGATAGACTCATACAATCATGCAGTTGGAAGGACCATCCAGTCTGACCTCTCAACCTAAGCATTTCATGGTATTGGACTAGATGGTCCTTGGGGTCTCTTCCAACTCCATGATTCTATCTCTCTCTCTCTCTCTATCATAGATAGTCCCATGTACTCCATAGATGGTCTCTTCCAACTCCATGATTCTATTATCCATCCATCCATCTATCTATCTATCCATCCATCCATCTTAGATGGTCCCTCCTACACCATAGATGGTCTCTTCCAACTCCATGGTTTTATTCTCTCTCTCTCTCTCTCTTTATCTATCAGTCAATCTTAGATGACCCTTCCAACTCTATAGATGGTCACTTCCAATTCCATGACTCTGTCTATCTATCTATTTATCTATCTATCTATTTATCATAGATGGCCCTTCCAACGCCATGATTCTATCAATCCCTTCCTGGTCTATGGTTGGTGTTTACACATACGTAAGAGAGCCTGGAATCCTACGGACTGTTGGCACCAGGGACTTTATTCTGGATTTGGGGTGGCCCCTTTAGGGCTCCATGCCCCGTTCCCTCCCAGCCCCCTTGACTTTGGGGCCTTCGTCCTCTTTGTCTTCCTCCTCCTCCTCCATGTTCTCTGCCAGGTCCACCTCCTCGGGCTTCTCCTCTTTGTCATCAGGGCCCTTACGGGGAGTTGTGGAGGGCCCTGGGGCTGCCATTTCTCCGCAGAGCTGCCGAAAGACGGGCAACCGGTCGCGGGAGACAAGAGGCCGGTCCCAGGAGCTCTGGTTGGGCTTCTTGGAGAGCGAGACGAAGATGGGGAGGCGCTCAGGGTCTGGGGCCCAGCCTTGTCCTGGGATGACCAGTGGGTAGGTCTTGGTGGGCTCCAAATATCCCACCTGGGAGTCGAATCCAGGAGAAAGGGCCGGCGATGGGACGACGTTCTGACTGCCGTCCAGGAAGACGTACTTGATCACACGCCGGGGGTGGAAGAGAGTATATTCAGACTTGTACCCCGAGGAGGAGAAGAAGACATCCTTCCGCTGGCGCTGGGTGAAGGGAGTTGGGACCGCGGCTGTCTTTCCCTGCCAAAGAAACCACATGGATTAAGAACAAGGTACAATGGAGGAGGTGGGCTTCTTGCTCATGGGTTTTATTGTCATTGTTGAAGACCATCACCATGGAAGATGTTCAGGAGCACACAAAGGAAATCAAAGTGCTCCAATAGCAAGGGACCCCTAAGGGCCATCAATTCTGACCTCCCCTGCCATGAAGAAACCCACAAAGATATGTTCTGTTGCAAGATCTCCAGTGGACAAACATTGGCCACCCGTGGAAGGATGGCCACCAATGGAAGAAGGAAGACCATAAAGAAGTTAGCCACCAGTGGAAGAGTGATGGCCACCAATGGAAGAAGGAAGAGTGCCAATGGAAGAAGAAGAGACCCTCAAGGGCCATGTAGCCTGACCTCCCCTGCCATGAAGGAACCCACAAATATATGCTTTGTTGCGAGATCTCCAAAGAAGGAGAGCCCACATGCTAATAGAGTTGGGTGGCACCCCCATGTCATCCATCTATTCCATCTTGCAGAAGGAATCTCTCAACTCAAAATAGTCACAATAGATGCCCATCCAGCCTCTGATTGAGGATCTCCAATGAAGGGGGAGGGCATCATTGGAAGAAGGAGATCCACCAATAAAAGGAGGAGCACCAGTGAAAGTGGGCTGACCACCAATGGAAGAAGATGGCTAGTGATGGAAGTAGGAGGAGCATCAGTGGACAAAGAGTGGCCACCAGTGGAAGAGGATGACCATGAAGAAGATAGGCACGAGTGGAAGAATAATGGACACCAGTGGAAGGAGGAAGACCATCAGTGGAACAAGAATGACTACTAATGGAAGAACAATGGCCACCAATGGAAGACATAGGGCCACCAATAGAAAATGAAGGTCCACCAATGGAAGAATGATGTTTGCCAAAGGAAGAAGGAAGAATGTCAAGGGAAGAAAAATGGCTACCGGGGAAGAATGATGGCTACCAATGGAAGACATAGAACCACCAATAGAAAATGGAGGGCCACCAATGGAAGAAGGGCCATCAATGGAAGAATGATGGCCACCAATGAATGAAAGGAGAAGGACCATCATTGGATAAAGAGTGGCCACCGGTGGAAGAAGGTACATTAGCAATGGAAGAAGCAAGACTATCAATGGAAAAAGAATGGCTTCCAGTGGAAAAAGGATCACCCTAATGGAAGAATGATGGCCACCAGTGGAAGAAGTAGAACTGCCAATGGAAGAAGGACCACAAATGGAAGAAACTGGCCACCAATGAAAGAAGAAGGATGTTCAGTGGAAGAAGGAAGACCATCAGTGAAAAAGGGATAGCCACCAATGGAAGAAGGACCACTGATGGAAAAAGATGGCCATCAATGGAAGAAGAAAGACAGTCTATGAAATAAGGACAATGGTCAGTGGAATAAGAAGGAGCATCAATGGAAGAGGGAGGACCACCAATGGAAGAAGACTGCCATCAATGGAAGAAGGGGAACACTAAATGAAGAAGGAAAATTGTCAATGGAAGAAGGAGGACCATCAATAGACGAGGGAGAACCACCAATGGAAGAAGATGGTCATCCGTGGAAGAAGAAAGATAGTCAATGAAAGAAGAAAGATGGTAAGTGGAATAAGGAGGAGCATCAATGGAAGAGGGAGGACCACCAATGGAAGAAGACTGCCATCAATGGAAGAAGGGGAACACCAATGGAAGAAGGAAAATTGTCAATGGAAGAAGGAGGACTATCAATGGAAGAGGGAGGACCACCAATGGAAGAAGATAACCATCAATGGGAGAAGGGGAACACCAATCGAAGAAGGAAGATGGTTAATGGAATAAGGAGGACCATCAGTGGAAGAGGTAGAACCACCAACGGAAGAAGATGGCCATCAATGGGAGAAGGGGAACACCAATGGAAGAACGAAGATGGTCAATGGAAGAAGGGGGACTGTCAATGGAAGGAGATGGCCACCAATGGAAGGAGGAGGACCACCAAGTGGTCACACTGCCTGGAGTATTTTGGGACTTACAAGCCCAAAAGGCATGTTTCCAAGCTCTACCTCCCTCTGCTCCATCGTCAACATGACAACCCTTCTGATGCCTGAAGACGGCTGTCTTCTCGCCTCTTAGTCACAGCTTCTCCAGGCTTAAAATACCCCCATCTCTGTCCATCCATTCCCACTGGTCATCCCCGAGGGCTGATCATTTTCCCTGCCTCTGGAGAGCCATGCCACAGTTCTATTTCTCAAAAACAGTGTCCCTTCTTAACCCAAAACAAGGCATGGCTGCTTCTTGTGAAGGAGATTCAAAGGAGGCCTTGAAAGGCTCTCTGTCCGATGAGATGTTTTCTGCACATTTTATCTCTGCGGGCGATCTCCAAGAAGAGATGCACTTCTTGTACAGTTTTGCACTTAGTTTCCCTTTGTTTTTGATTCTCTATGCCACAAGCATCCCTTTCCGGTGGGAGCTGGGTCAGAAGAATGGCATATCCGCTCCCAGTTTTAGTCCAAACCGTACATGAACCAAACTGTACAAGGATTCAACTTTTTGGATCTTGAACCTTTACCCTAAATAAATATCCTAAATCTAAATACCCCTCAATGTGCCAATATCTAAATTTGGACACTAAGCAAGGCCAACCCCAGTTGGGTCTTGGATGGGAGACCGTCAAAGCATACCAAGCACTACGGGAGAAGGACCTGGCAAAACCACCTCTGAGGATCCCTTTCCAAAACACTGTGCAATTTGTGAGGTGACTACAAATCTGCAGGAGACTTGGAAACACACATTAATGGGAAACAAATGAGATGAACTCGATCTCTTAACCCTCGGAGGAAAAGATGGCTGCCGCCTTAGCAGGGGCCTATAATATCCCAGATTATGCCTACTCTTGGAAATGAAGAAGAGTCAATCCTGGTTTGGACTTGCATGGGAGACCATCGATGAATCCTAGACGCCATCCACTGCATTTTAGAGAAAGGCACTTCCAAGAACACCTCCTTGCTGTGAAATTTGATCTTTGAATGGAAATCTTTCAGGAAGGTTTGGATCGTGTATTATTTGGCAGAAGGGGGTGGGCTTTGAGTACCCCTTTCCGACTCTAAGATTTGGAGTCTTCCTTCTCCGGAGGCCTTTAAACAAAGGATAGGTGGCCATCTGTCACCATTGCAGAATAGGGTTGGACTGAATGGGCCCTTGAGAGCCCCTTTCAACTCCCATGGATGGGACCAGACCTTCTGGAGAACAAAAGAAGGGGATAGAGAGACAGGGGAGGGAAGGAGAAAGGGATGCTTACCAACATCTCGATTGAGCTCAGTGCTGGAGATGCCTCCTGGAAGGCCAGTATGGGCTCAGGCCTGGCCAGGGGTCTCCAGGACCTTTGGGGCCAGAGCTGTTTGGTGGACCATTGTGACCTCAGGGCTACCAGGAGGACCTTGGGACCCTCCACCAATCACCAAGAGAAGAGGAGGAGGGAAGCAGAGGGATTGAAGCCCAGGGAGATGGATGGACTTGGCAGGGAAATGGCTCTTCAACATTCGCCTTAAAGAAAGGCCAATGGGGTGCCCGTGACCTATTGAGGTTGAAGGGTGAGAATGCAATGAATCCCCCAATGTATGTCAAACACCAGGAATTTGCTGGTGATGGGCACTCATGAAACTATACTTAAGGAGGGACGAGCACGGAAGTCTCCTTTGCTGATCAACCTTCGCTTTATAGCAACGCAATGCCTTGAACAGGTCTATATGTCCTCGACCATCCTACTCATGTCTTCCAAAGTTGTGACCTCCTGGACTGCATTTGTCCATCTCCTGAAGTAAGTCTTTCGAAGTTCTGGCTTCTTTGGTTGCGTCTCTCCACCTTCTCAGGTCTTTTAAATCCTTGGCTTCCTTGCATCTATGCATCTTCTAAGTTCTTTCAAAGCCATGGCTACCTCGGTGGCATCTATACATCTTCTCAGTTTTTTCAGAGCCATGGCTTCCTTGGTTGCATCTCTGCATCTTCTAAGTTCTTTCAAAGCGATGGTTACCTTGGTGGCATCTATGTGTCTTCTCAGTTCTTTCAGAGCCATGGTTTCCTTGCTTGCATCCATGCATCTTCTAAGTTCTTTCAAAGCCATGGCTACCTTGGTGGCATCTATGCACCTTCTCAGTTCTTTCAGAGCCATGGCTTCCTTGCTTGCATCTATGCATCTTCTAAGTTCTTTCAAGCCATGGCTACCTTGGTGGCATCTATGCATCTTCTAAGTTCTTTCAAGCCATGGCTACCTTGGTGCCATCTATGTATCTTCTCAGTTTTTTCAGAGCTATGGCTTCCTTGGTTGCATCTATCCATCTTCTAAGTTCTTTCAGAGCCATGATTTCCTTGGTTGCATCTATTCATCTTCTAAGTTCTTTCAGAGCCATGGCTTCCTTGGTTGCATCTATACATCTTCTAAGTTCTTGCAAAGACATGGCTTCCTTGGTTGACTCTTGTAATTCCATAATGGGGTTCATCCACCTTCTCAAATCTTGAAAAGCCATGGTTTCCTTGGATTAGTCTCTCCATCTTTTCAGGTCTTGATGGTCTTTCAAAACTATGGCTTCCTTGGATGAGTCTATCCACCTTCTCAGATCTTGCAATTCCTTAATGTAGTCCATCCACCTTCTCAGTTCTTAGAAAACTATGCATCCTTGGTTGAGTCTATCCATCTTCCAAAGCCATGACTTCCTTGGTTATGTCTATCTATCTTCTAAGTTCTTTCAAAGGCATGGCTTCCTTGGTTGTGTCTATTCACATTCCTGGATTTTGCAAAAGCATGGCCTCCTTGGTTGGGTCGATCCATCTTCTCAGATCTAGCAATTCCTTCACTGAGTCTATCTACTTGTTGATGGAGTCTCTCCATCTTCTCAGATCTTGTAATTCCTTCACAGAGTCTATCTACTTGTTGATGGAGTCTCTCCATCTTCTCAGATCTAGCAATTCTTTCACTGAGTCTATCTACTTGTTGATGGAGTCTCTCCATCTTCTCAGATCTTCCAATTCCTTCACAGAGTCTATCCAGTTTCACAGGTCTTTTAAAGCCATGGTTTCCTTTATCATCTTGCAAAGCCATGGCTTCCTTGGTTGAGTCTCTCCATCTTTCTTGGGTCCTTCAAAGCCATGACTTCATTGGTTGATTCTCTCCATCTTCTCAGATCTTGTGATGGAGTCCATCCACTTTCACAGTTTTTGCAAAGCCATGGCTTGCTCGGTTGGGTCTCTCCATTTTTCTCAGGTCTTACAAAGCTGCAGCAGCCCCGTTCCCTTGACTTCTTCTCTCTGTCCATCTATGTAACTACCTTCTGTTATATATATTTTTGTGTGTTTTTCATTCTAGTCCCCTTTTGTGAAACGCTGCACTTTTTAACCGCGACTCGCTCCTTTGACCCAGTTTCTGGCTCCGTTTGCTGGCTCTTGGCTCCAAAAACCTGTCTCCTATGGCGCCACTGGCTGACATCCAGTTTGGAGCTGGGTTTCCTTCAGCAGCCGCTGGTCTGCCTCCATTGCTGGCCCAGTTTGCGACTCTGATTGTCCTGGTTAGACCTTTGCACAAGGCATATTTTCCCCATACATTAAATAATCCTTATGTAAGAGTTGGATTAAAGCCCGGGAAAGCATCCGGGGCGGATGGTTTATCCCCAGATCCTATGCTGAGAGATCCTCAGAGGAGTAAAGGCAACTTTCAATGGCTCCGGACTGGATTTGGCCCCAAGAGGGGCTGGATTTGACCCAAAGAAGAATGGATATGATCCTAAGAGGGATGGATTTGTCCCCATAAGGTTGGATTTGACCCTAAGAGGGAATCCAGAGAGGTCCATCATACTCTATAATATTGTGTTGACCCAACCAAGTGATGTCTTTACTCCTCTAATCCTTCCTCTTTTTGAAAACTGACAGCAAATCCTCTCACCAAAAGCCCTCCTCTGCCTTGTTTAGCCGGCCTCTCAGCCAAAGGGAGGACTCTTTCTGAGACTCAAAGTGGGGAGGGGAGAGCAGGCGTGCTCAGCACACGGCAGTGTGGTGCACATGTGCAGTGGAGGGAGAGCGTACAAGGCTGGAATGAGGCTCACACGAGTGAGTCCCTTCAAGGCATGAGGGCTCTGTGTGCAAAGTTTGGCCCAATTCTATCGTTGGTGGGATTCAGAATGCTCTTTGATTGTTTTTGTTGTTCATTCGTTCAGTTGCTTCCAACTCTTTGTGACCTCATGGACTAGCCCACGCCAGAGCTCCCAGTCGGCCGTCACCACCCCCAGCTCCTTCAAGGTCATGCCAGTCACTTCAAGGATACCATCCATTCATTTGTGCACTATAAATCCCAGCAACTACAACTCCCAAATGTCAAGGTCTATTTTCCCCAAACTCCACCATTGTTCCCATTTGGGCATATTGAGCATGTATGGCAAGTTTGGTACAGATCCATCATTATTTGAGTCCAGAGTGCTCTCTGGATATAGGTGAACTACAACTCCAAAACTTGAGGTCAATGCCCACCAAACCCTTCCAATATTTTCTGTTGGTCATTGGAGTTCTGTGTGCCAAGTCTGGTTCAATTCCATCATTGGTGGAGTTCAGAATGTTCTTTGATTGTAGGTGGACTATAAATTCCTGCAACTACAACTTCCAAATGACAAAATCAATCCCCGCCCCCCCAACCCCAACAGTATTCAAATTTGTGCGTATTAGTTATTTGTGCCAAATTTGGTCCAGTGAACGAAAATATATCTTGCATATCCGATATTTACATTACTATTCATAACAGTAGCAAAATGATAGTTATGAAGTAGCAATGAAAATAATTTGATGGTTGGGGGTCACCCGACATGAGGAACTGTATTAAGGGGTTGTGGCATTGGGAAAGTTGAGAAACACTGCTGTAGACAAACTGATCGTCTCAGTGTCTGAAGATTTTGTCTCTACAACTTTGCTTTCTGTCTAAGCTTTCATTATCTTCTCTCTCATTAACTTCTGCTCCTGACACATCATCTTCAGACAGTTGCTCTGAGAAAACCTGTGAAGGGCCCCTCCCAGGAATGTGGCCTTGTGAATCTTCCTGAAACAGCTTGGGCCTGTCATCTGAGCTTTACTAAAACTTTGTTTTCTGTGTAAGCTTTCATTACCTTCTCTCTCATTAACTACTGCTCCAGACACATCATCTTCAGACAGTTGCTCTGAGAAAAGCTGTGAAGTGCCCCTCACAGGAATGTGGCCTTGTGAATCTTCCTGAGACAGCTTGGGCCTCTCATCTGAGTTTTATTAAAACTTTGCTTTTTGTGTAAGCTTTCATTATCTTCTCTCTCATTAACTTCTGCTCCGGACACATAATCTTCAAACAGTTGCTCTGAGAAAAGCTCTGAAGGCCCCTCCCAGGAATGTGGCCTTGTGAATCTTCCTGAAACAGCTTGGGCCTGTCATCTGAGCTTTACTAAAACTTTGTTTTCTGTGTAAGCTTTCATTACCTTCTCTCTCATTAACTACTGCTCCAGACACATCATCTTCAGACAGTTGCTCTGAGAAAAGCTGTGAAGTGCCCCTCACAGGAATGTGGCCTTGTGAATCTTCCTGAGACAGCTTGGGCCTCTCATCTGAGTTTTATTAAAACTTTGCTTTTTGTGTAAGCTTTCATTATCTTCTCTCTCATTAACTTCTGCTCCGGACACATAATCTTCAAACAGTTGCTCTGAGAAAAGCTCTGAAGGCCCCTCCCAGGAATGTGGCCTTGTGAATCTTCCTGAAACAGCTTGGGCCTGTCATCTGAGCTTTACTAAAACTTTGTTTTCTGTGTAAGCTTTCATTACCTTCTCTCTCATTAACTACTGCTCCAGACACATCATCTTCAGACAGTTGCTCTGAGAAAAGCTGTGAAGTGCCCCTCACAGGAATGTGGCCTTGTGAATCTTCCTGAGACAGCTTGGGCCTCTCATCTGAGTTTTATTAAAACTTTGCTTTTTGTGTAAGCTTTCATTATCTTCTCTCTCATTAACTTCTGCTCCGGACACATAATCTTCAAACAGTTGCTCTGAGAAAAGCTCTGAAGGCCCCTCCCAGGAATGTGGCCTTGTGAATCTTCCTGAAACAGCTTGGGCCTGTCATCTGAGCTTTACTAAAACTTTGTTTTCTGTGTAAGCTTTCATTACCTTCTCTCTCATTAACTACTGCTCCAGACACATCATCTTCAGACAGTTGCTCTGAGAAAAGCTGTGAAGTGCCCCTCACAGGAATGTGGCCTTGTGAATCTTCCTGAGACAGCTTGGGCCTCTCATCTGAGTTTTATTAAAACTTTGCTTTTTGTGTAAGCTTTCATTATCTTCTCTCTCATTAACTTCTGCTCCGGACACATAATCTTCAAACAGTTGCTCTGAGAAAAGCTCTGAAGGCCCCTCCCAGGAATGTGGCCTTGTGAATCTTCCTGAAACAGCTTGGGCCTGTCATCTGAGCTTTACTAAAACTTTGTTTTCTGTGTAAGCTTTCATTACCTTCTCTCTCATTAACTACTGCTCCAGACACATCATCTTCAGACAGTTGCTCTGAGAAAAGCTGTGAAGTGCCCCTCACAGGAATGTGGCCTTGTGAATCTTCCTGAGACAGCTTGGGCCTCTCATCTGAGTTTTATTAAAACTTTGCTTTTTGTGTAAGCTTTCATTATCTTCTCTCTCATTAACTTCTGCTCCGGACACATAATCTTCAAACAGTTGCTCTGAGAAAAGCTCTGAAGGCCCCTCCCAGGAATGTGGCCTTGTGAATCTTCCTGAAACAGCTCAGGCCTCTCGTCTGAGCTTTACTAGAACTTTGCTTTCTGTGTAAGCTTTCATTATCTTCTCTCTCATTAACTTCTGCTCCGGACACATCATCTTCAGACAGTTGCTCTGAGAAAAGCTGTGAAGGGCCCCTCCCAGAAATGTGGCCTTGTGAATCTTCCTGAGACAGCTCAGGCCTCTTGTCTGAGCTTAACTCAGGCCCAAGCTAACCCTCATCCCCAATGCCAACAGACTCGGACCCACCATCAGGAACATCATCCCCATTCCCATCATGAACCTCAGACACAATCACAGGCTGACATACAACACCTTCCTCTTTCTCCATTTTACCCAAAACTATAGCGAAGGCTTTATTTTCAGGCGAATTTTGCATTCATCACGGACCAATTCCTCTATTGGATTTCCATAATCCAAACAACACCCCATATGTCTTTACAGATCCCCCTGCAAGCGACTCGCCTTTCCCAATAGATAATCCCAATTAGCCTGGTTGGCCTGGAAGGAGGCAGGCTCCGGAATCAAGATTAATGGGGTTTCGTGCAGCTGCCGACGATGGCGCTGTAATTGCTCTAATCATCCCCAATTATTTCCACTTCTATCCGGTGATTAATGAAGGAGGCGGGGCTTTTTGGGGAAAAGCATTTATTTACCCCATAATCAGAAAAATGATAAGTTTGCAACAAGCGGCAACCGTTCCAAGATGATGTTGTCATCAAAGCGTAGAAAAGTTCCGAGGGGGAAAAAGTAACTTTGCCAATCCTCTGTAGGCCTCGCTGACGTGTCCGCATTGTGTATTTTCAGGTTGGATCAGCATCTGGAGAAAAAGGAAACACATAAGAAAATCCCAATGTCAACAAGAAACTATTCCAAGCTTTCGGCACATAAAAGGTGGCCTCGTAATGCTGGGACAAACCCATGAAGCTCAATGGTAGGACTTTGGATCACATTGGGATTGCATGGAGATTGGATTGGGTTGCATTGGGATAACGTTGAGATGACTTCAGGAAGTGCACCAAGGTTCCATGAGATTGCATTGGAATTAACATTGGGATTGCATTGGGATCGCATTCGGATGACATTGAGTTTGCACCAGGGTTTCATTGTGGTTGCACTGGGATTGTGTTGGGGTTGCATTGGGATTACATTGGGATCGCATTGAGATAGCATTGAGATTGTATTGGGATTTGCATTGAGATTCCATTTGGATTGCATTGGGGTTTCATTGGGATTGTATTGGGATTGCATTGGGATTGTATTGGGGTTGCATTGGAATTACATTGGGATTGCATTGAGATTGTATTGGGATTTGCTTTAAGATTCCATTTGGATTGTATTCGGGTTGCATTGGGATTGTATTGGGGTTGCATTGGAATTAGATTGGGATTGCATTGAGATTGTATTGGGATTTGCATTGAGATTCCATTTGAATTGCATTGGGGTTTCATTAGAAGTGTATTGGGATTGCATTGGGATTGTATTGGGGTTGCATTGGAATTACATTGGGATTGCATTGAGATTGTATTGGGATTTGCATTGAGATTCCATTTGAATTGCATGGGGGTTTCATTGGAATTGTATTGGGGTTGCATTGGGATTGCATTGGGATTGTATTGAGATTGTATTGGGATTTGCATTGAAATTCCATTTGAATTGCATTGAGGTTTCATTGGAAGTGTATTGGGATTGCATTGGGATTGTATTGGGGTTGCATTGGAATTACATTGGGATTGCATTGAGATTGTATTGGGATTTGCTTTAAGATTCCATTTGGATTGTATTCGGGTTGCATTGGGATTGTATTGGGGTTGCATTGGAATTACATTGGGATTGCATTGAGATTGTATTGGGATTTGCATTGAGATTCCATTTGAATTGCATTGGGGTTTCATTAGAATTGTATTGGGGTTGCATTGGAATTAGACTGGGATTGCATTGAGATTCCATTTGGATTGCATTGGAATTGTATTGGGATTGTATTGCGATTCCATTTGGATTGCATTGGGGTTTCATTGGAATTGTATTGGGGTTGCATTGGGATTACATTGGGATTGTTTTGAGGTTGCAGTGGGATTACATTGGGATCACATTAGGGTTTGTTAATATTTGCATTGGGATTTGCATTGAGATTCCTTTTGAATTGCATTTGGATTTCATTGGAATTGTATTGGGGTTGCATTGGGAATAATTGGGGTTGTAATGGGATTACATTGGGATTGTATGGAGATTGCATTGGGATTTGCAATGAGGTTTCGTTGGGATTACATTGGTGTTTCATTGCGATCCCATTGAGATTGCATTGGAATTGCATGGGTGCTTAGTTGAGATTCTATTTGGATTGCATTGGGGTTCCATTGGAATTGTACTGGGGTTGCATTGGAATTACAATGGGATCGCATTGAGATTGTATTGAGATTGCATTGGAATTGCACTGGGGTTTCATTGGGGCTGCATGGGTATTCTTGTCCTTAAGGCATATCCTCTGCAGATGGCACATCTATCTTCGAGACACATAATAAAAGTGAAAATATGTATCTGTGTATGTGGCTTGTCACTTACACAGACAAGCTTCCGCCTCCACAAACAGCTCTCGCTCCCACTCCTCAGGAGACACCAAAGGCCCTCCCTCCAATGACATTGCGGGTTATAGAGAGTGCCGTAAACATGTCCAAGAGCCCTGCCAATGTCCTCCACAAACACCACACTGCCCACCACCCAAGTGGAGGCTTCCACATGGAGACAATTCCATCCTAGATGTTATGTGTTTCCTCCACCACAGACATCCCAGTGTTTCTTTCTCTCTCCATTGGTGTGGAATTTGCATGACCCCGTCCACTGCCTCTCCTTTAATCCTTTCCTATTCTTTTCTATGGCACACAGCAAACAGAGGAATTGATTAGCAACTGAGCATACTAGAGAGGTTTGAGGAGAATTCACCATGATTTAGAGGAGTTGTAGGTCCTGGGATGTATAGTTCACCTGCAGTCTAAGAGCAGTCTGAACTCCACCTGCAATGGATCTGGAGCTAACTTGGCACACAGAACCCCCATAAACAACAAAAATTACTGGAGGTCTTTGGAGGGAATTATAGGAGTTGTAGTTCACCAACATCCAGAACACACTATGTACCCAAACTATGGTGGATCTGGACCAAACTCATTCATAATCAATATTCACAAATTTGAATACTGATGGGTTTGGAGAGGAATTGGCCTGAACATTTTGGAGTTGTTGGTCCTGGGATTTATAGTTCACCTGCAATCAGTGAGCAGCCAGAACTCCACCAAAGATGGAATTGGATCACAAGAGCCCCCATGTCCAACAAAAAATACTGGAGGTCTTTGGGAAAAATTCACCTTGATTTGTGGAAGTTGTAGTTCACCTACATCCAGAGAGCACTGTGAACCCAAATACTGATGCATCTGGACCAAACTTGGGACACAGACCTGATATGCCCAAATTTGATTGCTGGAGGGGTTTGGGGGAAACTGACCTTCCTTTCTGGGAGTTATAGTTCACCCACAATCAGAGAAACAGTGATCACCAATGATGATGGACCTTGGACCAAACTTGGCACCCAGAACCCCCATGACTAACTCAACCTACTGGAAGGGTTTGAGGGGACGGACTCACCATAGTGGGAGTTGTAGTTTCGGGTTAGGGTTAGGTTCCCTGAAATGTGCCCAGCAAGAAGACGCTTGTAAGTATTGCAGGATCTAATTGGGGGAAAAAACAGGAACGAAGGAAACGCTCCGACGGAGGAATGAATAATCTTCCTTCGCAGCAAACGATAATATATCATTAATTTGTGCAGGGATTTTTTTAATGCATTATTTGGAGACAGCATCTCCGACATTAAGCAAAAATGATTGGGCGGGACGTTCGTCAACGTCAAGGCCTCGGAAAACCCCATCGCTCCTCCGAAAAGGGAACGAGAAACACGCTTCGTAAAATATTAATTTGTCACGTCTGCAATTGCAAAAGAGAGGGACGTAATGGAGATGGAAGACCTCCCTTCCGTCAGCTTTCACTTAGAGAAATCAAGTATTAAAGCAAGGAGAATGCATTAACGGGAGGACGGGCCTTGCATTCGTCATGCAGAGGATGGATCTGGGGAAACCATCCATTGGCTTTCCTTCCTTCCCTTCCTTCCATCCATCCATCTATTCATCTGTTGGTCTCTCTTCCTTCCATCTTCTTCCCTTCCTTCCACCTTCCTTCCATCTATCATGGTTTCTTGCATGGTGCCTTCGTGAATGGCCCTCTGTCAGGAGGGCTTGGATGGTGTCTTCGTAGATGACCATCTGTCCGGAGGATTTGCATGATGCCTTCATGGATGACTATCTGTTGAGAGGGCTTGGACAGTACCTTCATAGATGACCATCTGTCAGGAGGGCTTAGATGGTGTCTTCATCTATCTGGAAGTATTCGATGGTGCCTTTGTGGATGACCATCTCTTGGGAGGATTTGCATGGTGTCTTCATGGAAGACCATCAGTCGGGAGGATTTGGATGCTGTCAGGAAATATTGGACGGTGTCTTCATGGATGGCCATCTGTTGGAAGGGCTTGGATGTTGTCTTCGTGGAAGACCATCTATTGGAAGAGCTTGGATGGTGTCTTCATCTGTTGGGAGGGCTTCAATGTCATCTTCATGGATGACTATCTGTTGGAAAGGCTTAGATGTCATCTTCACGGATGACCATCTGTTGGAGAGGGTTAAGATTGTGTCTTCATCTATTGGGAAGTAGTTGATGGTGCCTTTGTGGATGGCCATCTGTCAGGAAGTATTGGATGGTGTCTTTATAACCATCTGTCCAGAAAATTGAATAGTGCCTTCATAGATGACCATCTGTCAGGAGGATTTGCATGGTGTCTTCATGGATGACCATCTGTCAGGAGGGCTTGGATGGTGTCTTCATCTGTCAGGAGGGCTTAGATGTTGTCTTCATGAATGACCATCTGCTGAGAGGGCTTAGATGATGTATTAATCTATCGCGATAGATTGCATGGTGCCTTCATGGATGACCATCTGTCTGGAGGGCTTGGATGGTATCTTCATCTATTGGGAGGGCTTAATGTCATCTTCATGGATAACCATCTGTTGAGAGGGCTTAGATGGTGTATTAATCTGTCGTGAAGTATTAGATGGTGCCTGGATGGTGCCTTCATGGATGACCATCTGTTGAGAGGGCTTAGATGGTGTATTAATATATCGCGAAGTATTAGATGGTGCCTGGATGGTGCCTTCGTGGATGATCATCTGTCAGGAGGATTTGCATGGTGCCTTCATGGATGACCATCTGTCAGGAGGGCTTAGATGATGTCTTCATCTGTTGGGAGGGCTTAGATGTCGCCTTCATGGATGACCATCTGTTGAGAGAGCTTAGATGGTGTATTAATCTATCGCGAAGCATTAGATGGCGCATTGATGGTGCCTTCATGGATGACCATCTGTCCGGAGGGCTTGGATGGTGTCTTCATCTGTTGAGAGGACTTAGATGTCATCTTCATGGATGACCATATGTTGAGAGGGTTTAGATGGCATATTAATCTATTGGGAAGTATTAGATGATGTCTTTATCTGTCTGGAGTATTCATGGATGACCATCTGTCAGGAGGACTTGGATAGTGTCTTCATGACCATCTGTTGGGGAGTATTGATTGGTGCCTTCTTGGATTGCCGTTTGTCGGGATGGCTTGGATGGTTGCCTTCCTTCCTGGCAGAATGGGGTTGGGCTGGATGTCCCTTAGGTTTCCCTTCTGGCTCTAGAACCCTGCCTTCTCCTGAATAGTCCCTCTCCCGACGTGTCTCCCTGATGCAAAGTGATGCAATAAAAGGCCTGTCATCTCGGAGTGGCGAGGCCTCCTTGGAGCGCAACCGCCTTCCATCCTGACTCCTTTGGGCCCGGAACCGCCACGCCGAGGAGGCGAAGGAGGGCGGCGATGAGAAGCGCCTTGTCGGTTCGAGGAAGAAGGCTTTGCCGCCGAGAAGGAGATCCGGATTGACAGCAACGTGGGTTCGCGGCAAGGAAGGCATGTACAGAAAGAAAGTGGCACTCCACTCGTGCCTTGGTGCCGTTTCCGTGCAGAAAATTAGGTTGAGCTGAAAATGGAAAAAAGAAATCCCCAGTGATAGATTTTCCTGTTTGGACATGCCCTTTAAACTTCAGACTAAAACCCAGAGCGGACTGTACGAGTCCTTGGCCTGAAAGCCGTCATCTCCCATCCCTTCCACCCAGCAAAGCCTTCAAAGATGGTGGGTTCTCTCTCCTTTGGAAGGATTGGAGTTTGGATCATGGACTTACTCCTTTGGATGTTTCCATAAAGTTTGGACCAAAACCCAGAGCGGATTGACCTGGAAGCCATCGTCCACCATTGACTTCAGCTCCCATTATTTCCACTCAATGTGGCTGGTAACCAGGAACGATGACGTTCAAGTGAACATCCGAAGATAATACTTGAAGTTCAGACTAAAACCCAGAGCAGATTATACTACTCCTTGGCCTGGAAGCCATCGTCCACCATTGACTCCAGTTCCCATTATTTCCACCCAATGTGGCTGGTAACCACAAATAATGACATCTAAGTGAACATCTGAAGATACTACGTTACATATTTCCCTTAAAGTTCGGACTAAATCCCGGAGTGAATTGTATGAGTCTTTGGCCTGAAATCCATTGTCCAATGTTGACTCCATCTCCCATCATTTCCACCCAGTCAGGAACAATGATGTCTAAGTCAACAACCAAAAATAATACTTTGGATATTTCCCTTAAAATTCAGACTAAAACCCGGAGCGGATTGTATGATTCCTTGGCTTGAAATCTATCATCCACCATTGGCTCCAGCTCCCATAGTTTCCACCTAAACAGGAACAGTGATGTCTAAGAGAGCATCTGAAGAGAATAGTTTGGATATGTCCCTTAAAGTTCGGACTAAAACCCAAAGCGGATTGTACGAGTCCTTGGCCTGGAAGCCATTGTTCACCATTGACTCCAGCTCCCATCGTTTCCATCCAACATGACTGCTGACCAAGGTCAATGATGTCTAAGTGAACATCTGAAGATAATACTTTGGATAGTTCCTTTAAAGTTCAGACTAAAATCTGGAGCGGATCGTGTAAGTCCTTGGCCCAGAAGCTGTCCTCCACCTTTGATGGCAAATGACGTTCAAGAGACCATTCGAAAGGACGGGGTGACTCGGAGTGTCCCAAATGGTACCAAATGGAGAGATATGCCGAGTGCCGATTCCTCCCGTGCGGTTGTTGTCAGATTCGGTCAGGCGGTTATCATCAGATCTGGCTTGTTGTCAAATCCATTGCCGAGTGGTGATTGACACACGTCCAAGCCAGTCATGTTTGGGGGCCGTTGACATGCCTTCGGATGTCGGCTGAAGACGGGCAAGCATTTGCCGCAAAAGGTGAAAGATGGATGGACAGAGACATCATTTACGGATGTTGCAGTCAAAAGCTTCAGAGATCTGTGTTACAAAACTACAACTCTCCAGCTCTAATTCATGACAAAAGAGAACACTAGAGTTGAAAGAGGCCTTGAAGACTATCTAGACCACCCCTTTTAACCATGAATGGTAGAAGTAAGACTAGATGGCCTTCAAGGCCCTTTCCAACTCTAATAGACTATGTTTCCTTGTGAGTCTCCTAATAATAATGATAATGATGATAATAATAATAATAATAATAATAATAATAATAATAGGCTTGGAGCCTTTTTACCATGAATGGCAGAAGGAAGTAATACTAGATGGCCTTCAAGCCCACTTCCAACTCTAATAGACTATGTTTCCTTGTGAATCTCCTAATAATAATGATAACAATAACAATAATAATAATAATAATAATCCAACTCTTTTTACCATGAATGGCAGAAGGAAGACTAGATGACCTTCAAGGCCCCTTCCCTGTTTCCCTTCCAACTCAGGAGACCATGAAGGCCATCTAGTCCAACTTCCTTCTGCCATTCATGGTAAAAGGGGTTTGTCTAGATGGTCTTCAGGGTCCCTTGAGTTGGAAAGCAAACATTGAGTCAGAAGGGGCCTTGAAGCCCATCTAGTCTTACTTCCTTCTGCCATTCATGGTAAAAAATTTTTTGTCTAGATGGCCTTCAGGGTCCCTTGAGTTGGAAGGGAAACAAAGGGGCCTTGAAGGACATCTAGTCTTACTTCCTTCTGCCATCTGTGTTTCCCTTCCAACTCAAGGGACCCTGAAGGTCATCTAGACAAACCCTTTTTACCATGAATGGCAGAAGGAAGTAAGACTAGATGGTCTTCAAGGCCCCTTCCAACTCTGTGTTTTCCTTTCAGCTCAAGGGACCCTGAAGGCCATCTAGACAAACCAGGAAGTAAGACTAGATGGCCTTCAAGGCCCCTTCCGACTCTGTGTTTTCCTTCCAACTCAAAGGACCCTGAAGGCCATCTAGACAAGCCCTTTTTACCCTAAATGGTAGAAGGAAGTAAGACTAGATGGCTTCAAGACCTCTTCCGACTCTGTGTTTTCCTTCCAACTCAAGGGACCCTGAAGGCCATCTAGACAAACCCGTTTTACCATGAATGGCAGAAGGAAGCTGGACTAGATGGCCTTCAGGTCCCTTGCAATTCTAATGGACTGTGTTTGTATGAATTGAAGTTGGAAGGGACCCTGAAGGCCAATCTAGACCATCCCTGTTTTTCATGAATGGTAGAAGACTAGATGGCCTTCAAGGCTTCAATAGGGCTGTCTCCTTCCGTAGAGGTTTTGAAATGGATGGCCATCTGCCTGGAGGGCTTAGATTCTGGATGGACTAGATGACCTCTAGGGGCCCTTCCCAACGCTTAGGACCTTCTTGGCTGAACGGGTGGTCCGATCCAAGGAAAAGATATTGGTATTGTGTGTTCTATGCTTTGGGCCTCCTGCCTCGCAAGGCTCATGCTGAGAACCATTGGAGAGGAAAAAAAGGAACGCTCTTGAAAAACTCCAATTTTCCACCATTTGAGCCCAAACATCTCCCCTTCTTCTCCTCCAATGAGTTGCACCAGCTATTTCGGGATTGTAATGCATTGCAAAAAAGAGAGAAGGGGTCCCCAAGGGACATCTAGTCCAACCTCATTCTGCCAGGAATGAAGGGAGAGAGGGGACTGAAGAAAAAAGGAGGGAATGAGTGAGGAACAAAGGATGGAAGGAGAAGTGAAAGAAAGAAAGAGGGAAAGACTGGATGGATGGAAGGGGAAGGAATGGAGGGGTGGAGGGAAGGACAGGAAGAGTGGGTGGATGGAAAGGAAATGAATGGAGGGAAAGAGTGAGAAATGGATTAAAGAAGAGAAAGAAGGGAAGGAAGGAGGGGATATGGATGGAGGAAATGAAGGAAAGGAAATGAAGAAAGGAGGGAAAGAGTGAGAAACAAAGGATGGAAAGAGAGGAGGGGAAAGAAGGATGGATGGATGGAAGGGGAAGGAATGAAGGAGGGAAAGTGAGAAACGAAGAAGAAGAGAAAGAAGGGAAGTAAAGGAAATGAATGAAGGAGGAAAAGAGTGAGAAATGAAGGATGGAGGTAGAAGAGGAGGGAAGGAGTGAATGGAAGTGGATTGAATGGAGGGAAAGAGTGAGAAGGATGGAACAAGAAGAAGGGAGGGAAGGAGAGGAAGAATGGGTGGATGGGTGGATGAAAAGGGAATGAATGAAGGAGAAAGTGAAAAACAAAGAATGGAAGGAGAAGAAAAAGAAGAGAGTGAAGGAGGGGAAGAATGGATGGATGTAAATGGAAAAAAGGAAATGAGGGAAGGAAGGAAAGAGTGAGAAACGAAGGATGGAAAGAGAGAGAGGGAAAGGATGGATGGAGGAGGAGGAATGAAGGATGGAAAAGACTGAGAAACGAAGGATGAAGGTAGCAGAAGGGAAGGATGGATGGAAAGGTACGGAATGAAGAGGGGAAAGAGCGAGGAACTAAGAATGGAAAGAGAAGAGAAAGGAAGGAAGGAAGGAAGGAAGGAAGGAAGGAAGGAAGGAGGGAAATACTGGATGGAAGCAGTGAGAAATGAATAATGAAACGTGAAGAGAAAGAAGGGAGGGAAGGAGGCGAAGAATGGATGGATGGATAAAAGGGGAAGGAATGAAGGAGGGAAAGAGTGAGAAACAAAAGATGGAAGGAGAAAAGAAAGAAGGGAAGGAAGAGGAGGAAGAATGGATGGAGGAAATGAAAGAAGAGAAATGAATGAAGCAGGGAAAGAGTGAGAAAGGAAGGTTGGAAAGAGAGGGAGGGGAATGATGGAAGGATGGATGGAGAAGGAATGAAGGAGAGAAAGGATGAATGGAGAAGAGAAAGAAGGGAAGGAAGAGAAATGAATGAAGGAGGGAAAGAGTGAGAAACAAAGGATGGAATGAGAAGAGAAAGATGGGAGGGAAGGAAGGGGAAGAATGGATGGATGGGAAGGGAAAGAATGAAGGAGGGAAAGAGTGAGAAATGAAGGATGGAAGGAGAAGGGAACAAAGGAGGGGGATGGATGGATGGGTGGGTGGATGGATGGATGGAAAGGAAAGGAAAGGAAAGGAAAGAAGGAGGGAAAGAGTGAGAAATGAAGGATGGAAGAAGAGAAAGAAGGGAACGAAGGAGTGAAAGAATGGATGGAGAAAATGATGGAAGGAAAATGAATGAAGGAGAGAAAGAGTGAGAAACAAAGGAAAGAAAGAGAAGAAAAATAAGGGAGTAAAAATTGATGGATGGAAGGGGAATGAATGGAGTGAAAGAATGTGGAGAAGGATGGGTGGGTGGATGGATGGATGAGGAAAGAATGGAGAGAAAGGGTGAGAAAGGAAAGATGGAACAAAAAGAGAAAGAAGGGAAGGAGGGGATATGAATGAAGGAGGGAAAGAGTGAGAAATGAAGGATGGAAGGAGAAGAGAAAGAAAGAAGGAGGGGAAGAATGGGTGGATGGAAGGGGAATAAATGAAGAAGGGAAAGTGAGAAATGGATGGAAGGAGAAGAGAAAGAAGGAAGCGAAGGAGGGGAAGAATGGATGGAGGAAATGAAGGAAGGGAAATGAATGAAAGAGGGAAAGAGAGAGAAGCGAAGGATGGAAAGAGAAGAAATATAAGGAAGTAAAAGAATGGATGGATGAAAGGGGAATGAACGGAGTGAAAGAATGAGAAAAAAGGATGGAAGAAGAGAAAGAAAGGAGCGAAGGATGGATGGAGGGATGGAAAGGGAATGCATGAAGGAAGGAAGAGTGGGAAATGAAGGATGGAAGGAAAGGAAGGAGAAAAAGGATGGAGGGATGGAAGGAATAAGGGAGGGAAAGAGTGAGAAACAAAGGATGAAAGGAGAAGAGAAATAAGGGAGAGAAGGAGAGGAAAGATGGAGGGATGAAAAGGAATGAAAGAGAGAAAGAGTGAGAAGGGTACGAAGGAAGGAATGGAGGAGGAAAAAATTGAGGAAGGAAGGATGGAAGGAGAAGAGAGAAAGGATGGATGGGTGGAAGAAATGAAGAAAGAAGGGAATGAATGAAAGAGGGAAGGAGTGAGAAACCAAGGATGGCAGGAGAAAGGGAAAAAGCGAGGGGCTCCTCCTGGGCTGCTTTGCTCCGAAACACAATAAAAAAAGCTAATGTGCCAATAGATCATCCTGGCATTATGCAAAGCGCCCATTTGCATAACCATTATGCAAATGGGCCTTCCATGGCTTTCAAGTGCTTCTGTTGCTCTCCCAGGGGAAGCCATCCAAAAACCCCACATTTCTCTACAAAACAGGAGACCAGGAAGCCATGTATATATTGTGCTTTTCCTGCATGAAGGCAGGAAGAAGGGGGTTGGACTAGATGGCCTCCGGGGTCGCTCCTATTATTATTATTAACATTATTATTATTGTTGCATTATTTATATCCCGCTTAGTCTTATATAGAGAGGATAGATGGTGATACGCTGTCCCATTCATGCCATTATTATCCATTATTATTATTATTATTATTATTATTATTATTATTAGAAACATAACAAGATGAGTCCACAGCAGACAAGATCACTCTGCTGCCTGTTGTATTGGATCACACGTTGGACACTTCCCAAATGTCTAGGACTGTGTGATGTATTGGTGAATAATGCGTGCAGATCCCAGTACGGTGGCCTTCTGTAGCTGGCAGGTGGTAATTTTGTCAGCACCGATTGTTTTTAAGTGCAGGCCAAGGTCTTTAGGCACCGCACCCAGTTTGCCGATCACCACTGGGACCACCTTGACTATGGTCCAAGTCCCTTAAGACCAGATAGTGCAGATGGGGAAATGCAGCATAATATAGGTAAATTGGCAGCACAGGAATATCTGGCTACTTCAAATGGATTATTATTGCTGTTATTGTTGTTGTTATTGTGGGTTATACTCTAAAGTCCATCAGGCTCACCCTATTATCATTATCATTATCATTATCATTATCATTATCATTATTATTATTATTTATTATGGGATATATCTTGAAGTCCATCAGGCTCACCCTATTATTATTATTATTATTATTATTATTATTATTAGATGATGTCTCAAGGCCATATAATGCAGTAGGGTAATGACAAAACAATATAGGTAAAGAGGCAGCAGAAGAATACCTAGCTACTCCAAACCCATTATTGTTGTTGTTGTTATGGGATATACCCTGAAGTCCATCAGGCTCATCCCATTATTATTATTATTATTATTATTATTATTATTTGATGATGATGATGATGATGATGATGATGATGTCGTCTTAAAGCCATATAATGCAGTAGGGGACTGGCAAAAGAATATAGATAAAGAGACAGCAGAAGAATACCTGGCTACTCCAAACGTGATTATTGTTGTTGTTGTTGTTATGGGATATACCCTGAAGTCCATCAGGCTCACCCCATTATTATTATTATTATTATTATTATTATTATTTGATGATGATGATGATGATGATGATGTCGTCTTAAGGCCATACAATGCAGTAGGGGAATGGCAAAAGAATATAGATAAATAAACAGCAGAAGAATACCTGGCTATTCCAAACTTGTTGTTGTTGTTGTTGTTGTTGTTGTTGTTATGGGATATACCCTGAAGTTCATGAGGCTCACCTTATTATTATTATTATTATTATTATTATTTGATGATAATGATGATGATGATGATGTCTTAAGGCCTTATAATGCAGTAGGGGGATGGCAGAACAATATAGGTAAAGGGGCAGCATGGGAATATCTGCCTATTCCAAATGGATCCAAGTCTCTTAAGGCCGGATAATGCAGTAGGGGAAATGCATGACAATATAGGTAAAGGGGCAGCATAGGAATACCTGGCTACTCCAAATGGATTGTTGTTGTTGTTGTTGCTGGTGGTATTATTATTATTATTATTATTATTATTATGGGATATACCCTAAAGTCAATCAGGCTCACCCTATTATTATTAGATAATAATAATAATAATAATAATAATAATAATAATACTTTTTTGTACCCCGCTACCATCTCCCCAAAGGACTCGGTGTGGCTTACATGAGGCCGAGCCTAAATACAACAATACAAACAATAATAACAACAATACAAGCAATTAAAAATTAAACATGGACAATACAATAATGCAACTTTAACAATAAGACCACACAATTAAAAATTATGGGAAGGCCAAATGTAAAATTAAAATTGAAAGTAATGCTGGAATATGGGCGAAAAAGTGATGGGGCGTTTGTGGAAAACATACAAGCAGACCTAAAAATGTAAAGTGCTTTGGAGGACAAAGTGCTATGGGATCATTATTCCAGGAAGGCACACTGGAACAGCCACGTCTTCAAACTCCTCCTAAAGACTGCCAGAGTTGGGGCCTGCCTGATGTCCTTAGGGAGTGAGTTCCAGAGTTGGGGGGCCACCACCGAAAAGGCCCTCTCTCTCGTCCCCACCAATTATGCCTGCGATGCAAGTGGGATCGCGAGCAGGGCCTCTCCAGATGAACAGAGAGATCATGTGGGTTTGTATACAGAGATGCGGTCATGCAGGTAGGCGGGTCCCAAACTGTTCAGGGCTTTGTAGGTAAGAACCTGCACCTTGAATTGGGTCCAGAAAATGAATGGCAACCAGTGGAGCTCCTTGAACAGGAGGGTTGACCGCTCCCTGTAAGGAGCCCCAGTTAACAACCTGGCTGCAACCCGTTGGACCATCTGGAATTTCCGAGCTGTTTTCAAGGGCAGCCCCACGTAGAGTGCATTACAGTAGTCCAGTCTAGAGGTGACTAAGGCATGAACCACCTTGGCCAGATCCACCTTCACGAGTTACGGTCACAGTCTTAATTGTGCAAAGGGTTGATGATGTCTTAAGGCAGTGTTTCTCAACCTGGGGGTCGGGACCCCTGGGGGGGTCGCGAAGAGGTGTCGGAGGGGTCGCCAAGGACAGTCAAAATGTACAATATTTTCTGTTGGTCATGGGGGTTCTGGTTGGGAAGTTTGGGCCCAATTCTATCATTGGTGAGGCTCAGAATGCTCTTTGATTGTAGGTGAACTATAAATCCCAGCAACTCCAACTCCCAAATGTCAAGGTCTATTTTCCCCAGACTCCATCAGAGTTCACATTTGGACATATTGAGTGTTCGTGTCAAGTTTGGTCCAAATCCATCATTGTTTGAGTCCACAGTGATCTCTGAATGTAGGTGAACTACAACTCCAAAACCAAAGGACACTGCCCACCAAACCCTTCCAGTATTTTCTGTTGGTCATGGGAGAACTGTGTGCCAAGTTTGGGTTGGCACAGAGTTCTTTCATTCTGAACTCCATAGTTGGTGGTGTTCAGAATGCTCTTTGATTGTAGGTGAACTATAAATCCCAGTAACTGCAACTCCCAAATGTCAAAGTCTATTTCCCCCCAAACTCCACCTGTGTACATATTTGGGCATATGGAATATTTGTGCCAAGTTTGGTCCGGATCCATCATTATTTGAGTCCACAGTGCTCTCTGGATGTAGGTGAACTACAACTCCAAAACTCAAGGTCAATGCCCACCAAACCATTCCAGCATTTTCTATATGTCATGGGAGTTCTGTGTGTCAAGTCTGGTTCAATTCCATTGTTTGTAGAGTTCAGAATGCTCTTTGTTTGTAGGTGAACTATAAATCCCAGCAACTACAGCTCCCAAATGACAACATCAATCTCCCTCCCCAACCCCAACAGTATCCAAATTTGGGCATATTGGGTATTTGTGCCAAATTTGGTCCAGTGAATGAAAATCCATCCTGCACATCAGATATTTACATAATGATTCATAACAATAGGGAAATTACAGTTATGAAGTAGCAACAAAAATAATGTTATGATTGGGGGTCACCACAACATAAGGAACAGTATTAAGGGGTCGCGGTATTAAGTAGGTTGAGAACCACTGTCTTAAGGCCATATAATACAGGAGAGGAAAGGCAGCACAATATAGGTAAAGAGGAAGCACAGGAATACCTGGCTATTCCAAATGGGACCAAAGCAAAACCCGGACTGGATTGGTAAACACAACCCGCTGAGCCATTTGCAGCTCTTCTTACCAAATACACTCTATTTCTAAGCTTTTGAATAGATATTTTTTGTCCCCAACTTGCAAATCAAACCCAGTCCCGATCTTGCTCTCACAACATCTTCTTTTATCTTGGGAGCGCGGAGGAAGGAGAACTCGGTGAACCCCTTTGTCTCGTTGGAACTATTTTGGGGCCGCAAAAGGCGTCGTGGGAGTCGGTTGGGTTTTAAGATGACAACGAGAGAAAAGTGACATATTAAGTGAGAGAAATACAAAAGAGGGAAAAAATGATTGGGCCTCCTGCGAGGAAGGATGGAGAGAGAGAGAGAGAGAGAGAGAGAGATGCTATATCTGCTGCAATGAACTGTATGTGGACTTGAGAAGAGGAAAAAAATAATCTGATTTCTCCTACTGGGAGATAGATTTGTGCGATTCGCTCCTCTCCCTACTCCATTTAGCAGACAACTGTTGCCATGACAGTTGCGTCAAAGCTGCAGCCCAGGTGAAATCCCTCTTCCTTCCTTCCTTCCTTCCTTCCTTCCTTCCTTCCTTCCTTCCTTCCTTCCTTCCTTCCTTCCTTCCTTCCTTCCTTCCTTCTTTCCTCCCACCTCTTTTTCCTGATTTCCTCCCTTCTTTCTTTTGTTCCTCCCCCCATCTTTCTTTACTTCCTTGCCTCCCTCCATCCTTCCATCCATCCCTTGTTCTTCCTTCCTTCTTTTTTTCCTCCTTCTCTTTTTCCTCCCTCCCTCCCTCTTTTCCCCTTCCTTCCTTCCTTCCTTCTTTCTTTTCTCCCTCCTCTTTTCCTTCCTTCTTTCCTTCCATTTTTCCCCTCCCTCTCTCTCTCCATCCATGCCTTGTTCCTTTCTTTCTTCTTCCCTCTCTCCCTCTTTCCATCTTTGGCTTGTTCCCTCCCTCCCTCCCTTCCTTTCCCCCCCCCCCCATCCTTTTTTCTTTCTTTTCTTCCTTCTTCCTTCTCTTTTTCCTTCCTACATCCTTTTCTCATTTTCTTTTTTCTTTGCTATCTCTTTCTCTTTCTCTCTTTCTTTCCTCTCCTCCCACTTTTCCCTTTCCTCCCTCCTTCCATTCATCCCTTGTTCTTCCTTCCTCTTTCCTTCCTTCCTTCCTTCCTTCCTTCCTTCCTTCCTTCCTTCCTTCCTCTCTCCTTTTTTCTCTTTTCTTTTTGCTCCCTTCTTCTCTCACTCCTTCTCTCCTTCCTTCCTTCCTTCCTTCCTTCCTTCCTTCCCTTCCCTTCCTCTCTCTCCTTCCATCCATCACTTGTCCTTCCTTCCTTCTTTCCTCCCACCTCCTCTTTTCCTCCCTCCTTTTCTCTTTCTTTCATTCCTCCCTCCTCTTTTCCTTCCATCTTACTTTTCTCTCTTTTTCTTTGCACCCTCCTTCTCTTCCTCCTTCTCTCCTTCCTTCCCTCCTTCCGTCCCTCCCTGTCTCTGTCCACCCATCTCTTGTCTTTCTTCCTTCCTCCCTCCTTCCCTCCCTCCCTCCTTTTCTCTCTTTTCTCTTTGCTCCCTTCTTCTCGCTCCTTCTCTCTTTCCTTCCTCCCCTTCCTCCCTCTCTTCTTCCACCCATCCCTTGTTCTTCCTTCCTTGTTTATTTCCTCCCTCCTTCTCTTTTCCTCCCTCCTTTTCTCTTTCTTTCATTCCTCCCTCCTCTTTTCCTCCTCTTTTCTTTCCATCCTTTTATCTCTTTTTTACTTCTTCCTTCTCTTCCTCTTTCCTTCCTTCCTTCTCTCCCTCCCTCCCTCCTTCTCTTCCTCCTTTTATTCCTTCCTTCCTTTCTCTCTCCTTTTTCCTCCCTTCCTTTTTTCTCTCCCTTCCTCTCTTCCAAGGTGTTTTGGACTTAGCTATTGACACCCTTCTCCAGTGGTGGAGATTGCAGAAACATTTCATTGATCATAGAATCCATAAGAGAGAAACTCCCAAGGGCCACTCAGTCAAAGCCTCTGCAATGCGGAAAGACACAGTCCAAGCCCTCCCGACAGATGGCCATCTGAAAACCTCATCTGAAAACCTCAGAAAAGGAAACTCCATCATCATTATTACTAAATAATGATGATGATTAAATAACCGTAGGTCATAAGAGACCCCAAGGGCCATCCAGTCCAGACAGAAAGACACCATTCAAGCCCTCCAGACAGAGGGCCATCTAGCTCGGAGACAACCGGGTCCAAAAAAGTCCCTTCTTAGCTAGATGACATTTGTTCCTATCCATTTATTTCCCCCAAAAAATGGCAAGAAGAGCTCTAAAAGTGTGTCATCCCTATGTATAAGCTTGAACTTCCTCAGAAATGACCTCTTGAGTCTTTCAGGGCACATTATCCCATTTTTTCAGATGCGGCGGAGCTGATAATCGCCTTTCTTTCAATTACTGACGGACTCTAAGGCAAATCTGACTCGCCTTCCACATTTGCGAGGTTCGTAAAAAGAAGGCCGGAATTATGACTTGGAGCAAAAACAATTAATATTCCACCGTGGGTTCATTACCGCTGGTGCGGGAAACGGCCAGAGGGATGCGTTCTTTTCTAATGCGCCTGCCTCCTACGGCTGGAGCCCACTCGGGGTGTAAAAATAAATCAGTGGGAGGAAGAGATGCTCACTCTGACAATCGGCAGCAAAGCTCACACGTTTGCCTTCCCCTCCGGTCCCACGCCAGTCTTCTCTTCTCCTACGGACCACGCTAATAACATAATATCGTCCACGTATTGCATCCAGAAATGAGAGCTGGAGACGGGGAGCTCCGCAAGCGAGGGGTTTTCTCCTCCTTGTTAGGCACTGCTAATCGTGTCGTTAGTCATTAATGGTTGGTTTTTTTGTTAGTGGAGACATTTTATTTTTTAGTTAAAAGGAGGAGAGTGGCAATGCAAACACCCCATTCATCTCCGAGTCCTTCAAGGAGACCCTCTTCCAAAAAAAAAGTCTCCTTGTTGATGCACGGAGGCCTTCTTCTTCCAGAAAGATATCCTCCAGGCAATGCATGGTGGCCTTCATCCAAAAAGACCTAATTTGAGTGACCTAGAAGGGCCTCCTCCAGGTGTTGCATGGTGGCCTCTATCCAGAGAAGTCTTCTCCAGGTGATGCACAGAGGCCCTCTTCCAAATAGGTCTCCTTGTTGATGCACGGAGGCCTTCTTCTTCCAGAAAGGTATCCTCCAGGCAGTGCATGGTGGCCTTCATCCAGAAAGGCCTCCTTCGGATGACCCAGAAAGGTCTCCTCCAGGTGTTACATGGTGGCCTATATCCAGAGGAGTCTTCTCCAGGTGATGCATAGAGGCCCTCTTCCAAATAGGTGTCCTTGTTGATGCACGGAGGCCTTCTTCTTCCAGAAAGTTATCCTCCAGGCAGTGCATGGTGGCCTTCTTCCAGAAAGGTCTCCTCCAGGTGTTGCATGGTGGCCTCTATCCAGAGAAGTCTTCTCCAGGTGATGCACAGATGCCCTCTTCCAAAAAAGTCTCCTTGTTGATGCACGGAGGCCTTCTTCTTCCAGAAAGGTATTCTCCAGGCAAAGCATGGTGGTCTTCATCCAAAAAGGCCACCTTTGGGTAACTCAGAAAGGTCTCCTCCAGGTGTAGCATGGTGGCCTCTATCCAGAGAAGACTTCTCCAGGTCATGCACAGACGTCCTCTTCCAAATAGGTCTCCTTGTTGATGCACGGAGGCCTTCTTCTTCCTGAAGGATATCCTCCAGGCAATGCATGGTGGCCTTCATCCAAAAAGGCCACCTTTGGGTAACTCAGAAAGGTCTCTTCCAGGTGTTACATGGTGGCTTCTAACCAGAGAAGTTTTCTCAAGGTGATGCACAGAGGCCCTCTTCCAAATAGGTCTCCTTGTTGTTGCACGGAGGCCTTCTTCTTCCTGAAGGATATCCTCCAGGCAATGCATGGTGGCCTTCATCCAAAAAGGCCACCTTTGGGTAACTCAGAAAGGTCTCCTCCAGGTGTAGCATGGTGGCCTCTATCCAGAGAAGTCTTCTCCAGGTCATGCACAGAGATCCACTTCCAAAAAGGTCTTCCTGTTGATACATGGAGGCCTTCTTCTTCCAGAAAGGTATCCTCAAAGCAATGCATGGGGGCCCTCCAAAAAGGCCTCCTTTGGGTGACCCAGAAAGGTCTTCTCCAGGTGTTGCATGGTGGCCTCTATCCAGAGGAGTCTTCTCCAGGTGATGCACAGAGACCTGCATCCAAAAACACCCTCTTCAGGTGATCCAGAAAGGTCTTCTCCAGGTGATGCACATAGGCCTTCATCCAAAAAGGCCCTCTTCAGGTAATCCAGAAAGGTCTTCTCCAGGTGATGCACAGAGGCCTTCTTCCAAAAAGACCTTCTTTAAGAGTTACATGGTAGACTCTGAAGAAAGATTTTCTTCAGGTGATGCATAGATGCCTCCATCCAGAAAGGTCTTTTCCAGGTGATGCATGGAGACGTTCTTCCAAAAATATCTTCTCCAGGTGATGCGTGGTGGTCTTTGTGCATAAAGGTCTTCTCCAGTTGATCATTAAAGGTCTTCTCCAGGTGATGCATGGAGGCCTTCTTCCTAAAATAACTTTTCCAGGTGATGCATGGTGGCCTTCTTCCAAAAAATATCTTCTCCAGGTGATGCATGGTGGCCTTTGTGTAAAAAGGTCTCCAGGTGATCATTAAAGGTCTTCTCCAGTGATGCATAGAGGCCTCCATCCAAAAGATCTTCTTCAGGTGATGCATGGTGGCCATTTTACAAAAAGGTCTTCACCAGGTGATGAATGGGACCTTCATCCAGAAAGATCTTCTTGAGGTGATGCCTGGAGGCCTTTGTGCAATAAGGTCTTCTCCAGGTGACCATTAAAGGTTTTCTTCAGCTGATGCACAAAAGCCTCCACCCAGAAAGATCTTCTTTAGGCGATTCCTGGATGCCTTTGTGCAAAAACATCTTTTTCAGGTGATGCATAGAGCCCTCCATCTAGAATTGTCTTCTTCACCAGATGATCATAAAAGGTCTCTAGGTGATGAATGGGACCATCCAGAAAGGTCCTCTTGAGGTGATGCCTGGAGGCCTTTGTGCAATAAGGTCTTCTCTAGGTGACCATTAAAGGTCTTCTACAGCTGATGCATAGAGGGCTCCATCCAGAAAGGTCTTCTTTAGGCGATTCCTGGATGCCTTTGTGCAAAAACATCTTCTCCAGATGATGCATTGAGCCCTCCATCTAGAATGGTCTTCTTCAGTTGATGCATGGTGGCCTTTGTACAAAAAAGGTCTTCACCAGGTGATTATAAAAGGTCTCTAGGTGATGAATGGGACCTTCATCTAGAAAGGTCTTCTTGAGGTGATACATGGTGGCCTTTGTGCAAAAAGGTCTTCTCCAGGTGATCCTTAAAGGTCTTCTCCAGGTGATCCTTAAAGGTCTTCTCCAGGTGATGCATAGATGTCTCAATCCAGAAAGGTCTTCTTTAGGTGATACATGGAGGCCTTCTTCCAAAAAGATCTTATCCAGGTGTTGCATGGTGGCTTTTGTGCAAAAAGGTCTTCTCCAAGATATCCATGGAGGTCTTCTCTGGGTGAATTTAAGCCCACGTTCCCTGTCTCAAAACCCCCAGGCATTCGCTTCCAAAAACACCTTGGTGCTCTTGAGATCTCCTTCTGCAAAATGTGCAGCCGACGAGCTGATACCGAAAAAAACCCAAAAACCCCTGCAATTAAAAGCAGAGAATCAAAACATGCTGGGATTAAAAAGAAATAATCACAATCAACCAAGTGGCGGAGAGCCCGGCTGCGTGGAAACAATCCGAGAAAAGCAGGGAGGAGAAGAAAGCTCAACAGATAAATAGAAACACAGCGAGGAAGGAATCAAAGCTGCAGGGGGCTGTTCCAGGCTCTGCCAATATGGATTTAATGCCCGCATTCCTTGCATTTATAGCCCGACTCTTCCTCCAGCAAAGTCCAAGCAAGGTCCAGAGCCCTCTTTCTCGGGAGTTAGTCTCCTTTGGAAGGAGCAGTCTGGTTGACCCGATGGTTTACATTTTAAATAGTGTGGAGATCAGCTATCTTCTCTATATAATAATAAGCGGGATATAAATAAATTATTATTATTATTATTATTATTGTATTATTATTGTATTATATAGAGAGGATAGATGGTGATATGGAGTCCCGTTTGTGCCCATATTATTATTATTTTATATTATTATTATATTTATATCACGCTTAGTATTATATAGAGAGAATCAATACTGAATCCCATTTGTGCCATTATTATTATTATTATTATTATTATTATTATTATTATTTTACACTTAGTATTATATAGAGAATAAATATGGAATCTCATTTGTGCCCATGTTATTATTATTATTATTATTATTTATTATATTTATATCACAGTATTATAGAGAGAGAATAAATACAGAATCCCATTTGTGCCATTATTATTACTATTATTATTATTATTATTATTATTATTATTATTATTATTATATTACACTTAGTACTATATAGAGAATAGATACAGAATCCTATTTGTGCTATTATTATTGTTATTATTATTATTATTATTCTATCCCTCTTAGTATTATATAGAGAAGATAAATGGTGATACGGAGTCCCATTTGTGCTATTATTATTATTATTATTATTATTATTATTATTATTATTATTATATATTATTATTATTATATTTATATCACACAGTATAGTGAGAATAGATATAGAGTCCCATTTGTACCATCATCATTATTATTTTATATTATTATTATATTTATATCACATTTAGTATAGAGAGAATAGGTATGGAGTTCCATTTGTGCCCTTATTATTATTATTATTATTATTATGTCCCACTTAGTATTATATAGAGAGGATAGATGGCAATACAGAGTCCCATTTGTGCCATCATCATCATTATTATTTTATATTATTATTATATATATATCACACTTAGTATAGAGAGAATAGATACGGAGTCCCATTTGTGCCATTATTATTATTATTATTATTATTATTATTATTATTATTATTTTATATTATTCTTATATTTATATCACACAGTATAGTGAGAATAGATACGGAGTCTCATTTGTACCATCATCATCATTATTTTATATTATTATTATATTTATATTACAGTATAGAGAGAATAGGTATGGAGTCCCATTTGTGCCGTCATCATCATCATTATTTTATATTATTATTATGTCCCACTTAGTATTATAGAGAGAGGATAGATGGCGATACGGAGTCCCATTTGTGCCATCATCATCATTATTATTTTATATTATATTTATATTTATATCACACTTAGTATACAGGAATAGATACGGAATCCCATTTGTGCCAATATTATTATTATTATTTTATATTATTATTATTATATCCCATTTAGTATTATATAGAGAGGATAGATGATGACACAGAATCCCATTTGTGCCATTATTATTATTGTTGTTGTTGTTATTAGAAACACTCAAGATTAGTGGGATATAAATAATGTAATAATAATAATAATAATAATAATAATAATGTAAGCATGAATGGGACTGTATTATTATTATTATTATTGTTGTTATTATTATTATTATTATTATTATTATTATTATGTTATTTCCATTCCCCCCAAAATCCCCCGATTTCTGAGTCTTTTTCCATCACATTTTCGGCGTCAGGACCTGTCAGGGGTAATTAATGTCAGGCGAAGATGCCGGGTCGTTAGGCGGATTTTAATTAAGAGGCTCAGATGTCCTTTGCTAATAAGATGCGAGCAATATTTCAATTTGGCTCGTCGGGGGGGGGGGGGGGGATCACCCTCGTTTGCCCTCTTTCTTCCCTTCTCTCCCTTCCTATCTTCCCCCTTTATTTCCTCATTCTTCATTCTCTTTTCCCTTCCCTCCTTCCTTCCTTCCTTCCTTCCTTCCTTCCTTCCTTCTTTCTTTCTTTCTTTCTTTCTTCCCTTCTATTGATTATACCTGTCTATCCAGCCAAAGATAGACAAGTTACATATGATATACAGAAACACACACACAAGAATCCTAGAGTTGGTAGGGATCTCCAAAGGCCATCCGGTCCAACCCTGTTCTATTATAAAGAACACAATCAAAGCCCTCCCAATAGATGGACATCCAGCCAAAGATAGACAAGTTACATATGATATATATATACACACACACATATACATATATACATACACACAATAGAAATACCATAGAATCCTAGAGCTGGAAGGGACTCCTAAAGGCCACCAAACTTGTTCTATTATAAAGGACACAATCAAAGCCCTCCCGACAGATGGACATCCAGCCAAAGATGGCCAAATTACATATGATAGATAGATTTACAATAGAAATATATCATGGAATTATAGAGTTGGAAGGGACCCCTAAAGACCACCCAATCCAACCCTGTTCTATTTCAAAGACACAATCAAAGCCCTCCTGACAGATAGAAATCCAGACTGATAGATAAGTTACATAAGATATATAGGATTGAGTGATATCACAGAATCCTATAGTTGGAAGGGATCTACACAGACCATCCAGTTTAACCCTATTCTATTATAAAGAACACAATCAAAGCCCTCCTGACAGATGAACATCCAGCCAAAGCTAAGTTACATATAATAGATAGATAGATAGACAGACAGTCTCTCTCTCTCTCTCTCTCTCTCTCTCTCTCTCTATATATATATATATATATATATATATATGAATTCTAGAATGGGAAAGGACCCCTAAAGACCATCCAATCCAACCCTGTTCTATTACAAAGACACAATCAAAGCCCTCCTGACAGATAGAAATCCAGCCAGATAGATAAGTTACATATGATAGATAGGATTGAGAGATACAAGTGAAATATAATAGAATCCTATAGTTGGAAGGGATCTACAAAGTCCATCTAGTCCAACCCTGTTCTATTATAAAGAACACAATCAAAGCCCTCCTGACAGATGGACATCCAGCCAAAGATAGGAAAATTACATATAACAGATCTATATCTAGACAATAGATATATATCATGGAATCCTAGAGTTGGGAGGGACTCCTAAAGGCCATCCAGTCCAACCCTATTCTGCTATAAAGACACCATCAAAGCCCTCCTGACAGATGGCCATCCAGATAAGTCACATATGATATTATACACACACACGCACAAAATAGATATATATCATTGAATCCTAGAAGGGACTCCTAAAGGCCATCCAGTCCAACCTATTCTGCTGTAAAGGCACCATCAAAGCTCTCCTGGATGGCCATCCAGAAAAGTTACATATGATATTATATATATATATATATATATATATATATATACACACACACACACACACACACACACACACACACACACATACACACACACACAATAGATGTATATCATAGATTCCTAGAGTTGGATGGGACCCCTAAAGACCATCCAGTCCAACCTATTTTGCTATAAAGACACAATCAAAGCCCTTCTGACAGATGGCCATCCAAATAAGTTACATATGATATTTATACACTCCCACAGATATATATCATAGAATCCTAGAGTTGGAAGGGACTCCTATAGACCATCCAGTCCAACCTATTCTGCTATAAAGTCACCATCAAAGCCCTCCTGATAGATGGACATCCAGCCACAGATAGAGAAGTTACATATTATATATAGATATATACACACACAATAGAAATATAGAATCCTAGAGATGGAAGGGACCCCTAAAGACCATCCAGTCCAACCTATTCTGCCATAAAGACACCATCAAAGCCCTCCTGGCAGATGGACATCCAGCCACAGATAGAGAAGTTACATATATATATATATATATATATATACACACATATACATACACACACACACACAATAGAAATATAGAATCCTAGAGTTGGAAGGGACTCCTAAAGGCCATCTAGTCCAACCTATTCTGCTATAAAGACACCATCAGAGCCCTCCTGACAGATGGACATCCAGCTACAGATGGAGAAGTTACATATGATATATATATATATATATATATATATATATATGCACATACACACACACAATAGAAATATCATAGAATACTAGAGTCGGAAGGGGCCCCTAAAGGCCATCCAGTCCAACCCTGTTTTATTATAAAGACACCCTCAATACCTCCCTGATAGATGGACATTCAGCTACTGCTTAAGAGCAGATTGGGGTTCGGACTAGATGACCTTTAGGGTCCCTTCTATGTACACTGCACCAGCACCAGATAGGCCTCTTTTGGGAGGGCTCGAGTGGTGCCGGAATGATTCCCAATTAGCCGCCCCTTCTTGCCTCTGCCTCTTCTTTTTATAGCGCACGAACCCAAGCCTAAGAAGCTTTTATGGCTGGAATTATTTATAGCGATTAATGGGGGAAATGTGTTTTGCAGCCGGCGGGGATGGAGCGCCGGCCATATGGCGGAGTGGGCTTTTCCTGCAAAACGTGCAAATTCACCCTATAAATACATAAATCATCATCATAGTCATTTCTCTTTGCATCCGACCCGGGCTTCCTATCGATAGCCAGATCTTGGATCATTTCGGGCCAAAAATAAAATTAAAAGAAAAGAAAATACGGCAATAATATCCGAGAGAGTCCTGGGCGGTTGCCATGGCGACTGCCCGGGACCAGCGATTGAAGTTTTGCAATTGCAGCATCCGCATCCTTTGCACAGTCCATTTTGGTCCTTGCCTTTAATGCTGTATTTACCTTCATACAGCCTGGGTTTTAAATTGCCATTCATGCTGTTTTTTGGTTTGGAGTCCCATAATATGGAATAATAATAATAATAATAATAATAATAATAATAATAATAATATGGTAGCATAGTTTGAGACCCAGGTTTGGATCCCTGCTTGGCCTTGAATGGTTATTGTTGTTGTTAATATAACAATATATTATTATGTTTATGTTTATTTATACACAAGGAAACACAAAGTAGCTAATAATACAATAATATATATATAATAATAAAAATACTTTTATATTACTATTATATACAGTATTATAATATGTAAAATTGTTATATTAATATGTATATGTACATATACACTTTAATTATTATTATATTAATATTATATATAATATCTAAACATAATATTAAGACATTCTTATTATATTAATATATATATAATATTATTTTAATATATATACATACGCATTAATAACAATAATAATTTATTATTATATTAATATATAATATATAAAAACACAATATAAAATATTATATTAATACATATATTATAATATAGAATAAAAATTATTATTTTAATATATATGCATACACTTTGATAACAATAATTATTATATTAATGTATAATATATAAAAACATAATATCAAGACATTACGCCTCTTGTAAGCCGTACCGAGTCCTTCGGGAGATGGTAGCGGGGTACAAATAAAGGTTTATTATTATTATTATTTATTTATTACATTGATATTATATATATTAAATAATATATAATAAAATGTATTTTATATATTATATTATATATTTTTATATTTTATATTAATATATATGTGTGACACATTTTAATAATATTTATTATTAATATTATAAGAATATAATAAGAAGAAATATTATCAAAATATATAATATATAAGAAAGCGTATTAGTATAATATTATAAATAATATATATAAAGATAATATTAAATGTATTTTAGATTATATAATATACAAAAATTATTATATTAATGTATATGTTACATAATATATAATATATAAACATAATTATAGTACAAGTTATTATGATGTTATATATGTGTGTGTGTGTAGATACACACACTTAAATAATAATAATAATAATAATAATAATATACAATTCCATAAACCCAATAATATCCTACCCCATTGTTTCCCCCCATTCCTACCAATATTAAAAACACAACAGACTTTTCCCTTTCTTCTCAAGCAAAGCCAATAATAATAATAATAATAATAATAATAATATAAAATAAATAAATATTTATTTATAATATAATATAATATAATATAATATAATATAATAATAACAATGATGTTATTGCATGTACTTAGGATTGAACTCGGACTGGGTAGGTGAGTGGCTTCAACGCTTCATCCTGCGATGCTGCAGCAAACGAGGCAGATACAATTCTACACCAAATCGCAAGGATTAGATAGTGCTTGTGTGGCTGCTTTCATAGGGAACGTGGCTTCATAAGGAACGTCAAGGAATAAGACGTATGATGCCGATTAAAGGCTTTGCAGAAGGATCGATATGGCGCTGATATACCTGCGGGTTCCCCTTCTGATCCTCATCCATCATCCGGCGGGGATTTGGGGAAGCAAACAGGCCTGGCCGTGGAGGGATTTGGGAATCGATTGCCCTCCCTTTGGGCTGATTAATCGGCCAACCAATAAAACAGGTAAGGCGGTGATGGATCCGTCCCAAAAAGCCTTTCATGCACCAATTGTGCTTCGATCCAGGAGCACAAACTTGATGGCAAGACAATAAAAGCTTTCCTATTGATTTAGCTCCGAATCGTCACAGAACTACACCATATTCCTATTGTTCTAAGCTGGGATTGTGTTGGACTTGCTTGCTGCAGCATCACAGAATTATGATGATGATGATTATTATTGCTAATGTGATGATGACCATATTCCTACTGATCTAAGCTGGGGTCATGTTGGACTTGCTTGCTGCAGCATCACAGAATAATAATAATTATTATAATTATAATTATAATAATTATTATTATTATTGCTGTGATGGTGACCATATTCCTACTGATCTAAGCTGGGATCATGTTGGACTTGCTTGCTGCAACATCACAGAATTATTATTATTATTATTATTATTATTATTGCTGTGATGATAAACATATAAGCTGGGATCGTGTTGGACTTGCTTGCTGCAGCATCTCAGAATTATTATTATTATTATTATTATTATTATTATTATTGCTGTGATGATGACCATATTCCTACTGATCTAAGCTGGGACCGTGTTGGACTTGCTTGCTGCAGCATCACAGAATAATAATAATAATAATAATTATTATTATTATTATTATTATTATTGCTGTGATGATGACCATGTTCCTACTGATCTAAACTGCGATTGTGTTGGACTTGCTTGCTGCAGCATCACAGAATAATAATAATAATTATTATTATTATTATTATTGCTGTGATGATGACCATGTTCCTACTGATCTAAACTGCGATTGTGTTGGACTTGCTTGCTGCAGCATCACAGAATAATAATAATAATAATAATAATAATAATAATAATTGTTATTATTATTATTATTATTATTGCTGTGATGATGACCATGTTCCTACTGACCTAAACTGCGATTGTGTTGGACTTGCTTGCTGCAGCATCACAGAATAATAATAATACTTATTATTATTATTATTGCTGTGATGATGATTATTATTAGCAGGAAATGCTTGCATTTTATTGCATCTCCATTTCCCTTTTCTTTGGACATCATTCTCAAATGCTTGCTTGACTTGTTGTGGTTGTTGTTGTTGTTGTTCACAGAAAACCCGGGCATTTTATTACTTTTTGTCGGTCATCAAGATGCAATCCTTAATAATAATAATAATAACAACAACAACAATATGAATATTATGAATATTTTGCTTTCTCGCAAGCCTAAAATTATTATTATTATTATTATTATTTAATATTATTAAAAGCACTCTAATAATGACGACAATAATAATGGAAAAATTATAAAATAATAATAAATATAATATGAATATTTTGAATATTCTACTTTCTCGCAGTCCTAAGAAACAGTCTAATAATGACAATAATAATGGAAAAAATATAAAATAATAATAAATATAATATGAATATTTTGATTATTCTGCTTTCTCGCAATCCTAAGAAACAGTCTAATAATAACGACAATAATAATGGAAAAATTACAAAATAATAATAAATATAATATGAATATTATGGATATTCTGCTTTCTCGCAACCCTAAAAAACAATAGAATAATAACAATAATGCAAAAATTATAAAATCATAATAAATTGAATATTCTATTATTATTCTGCTTTCTCACAATCCTAAAAAATAGTCAAATAATAACAATAATAATGTAAAAATTATAAAATAATAATAAATATAATATGAATATTATTAATATTCTAATCTCTTGCAATGCTGAGAACCAGTCTAATAATAGGTAAAGGTTTTCTTCTGATATTAAGTCCAGCCGTGTCCGACTCTGGGGTGCTCATCTCCATTGCTAAGCCGAAGAACCGGCATTGTCCATAGACACCTCCAAGGTCATGTGGCCTGCATGACTGCATGGAGCACTGTTACCTTCCCACCGGAGCAGTACCTATTGATGTACTCACATTTGCAACAACAATAATGCAAAAAAATATAAAATAGTAATAAATATAACAATATGTATATTATGAATATTCTGCTTTCTCGGAATCCTAAAAGAAAACAGTCATTTACATGCATTGCGGTGCTTTTGGAGCCACTTTGGGCATGTCTTTGGGGTCAATATTATATGTATTTATATCCCGCTTTATCTCTCCAAAAGAGACCCATTGGCGCTGGACGTGCCATTCGGAGCCATTTAATCCCCATTTAATTCACTCTTAATTCCCCCGCCCTCTCTTTTGCATGAATGCTGTGCAACCCGCTTGCATTTCCAAAGGGCTTCCCTTGTTTTTCCTCCCAGCAAACACCATCTGCCTGCTTCGCTTGGCTCCGTATGGTGTTTCCAAAGGAAAGAGGCAAACGGCGCCTTTGGTTAAAGCATCACACAAAATATCCCAGCCCTTAAAACATAATGTTGATCTCATTCCCAGACAGTATTAATATTATTACTACCATTATTACTATTATTATTACTATTATAATTATCCCATCTGGCCTTCGTCAACGTAGCCAGGGAAGGCTGAAGACCTTGGGAAACTACAACTCCCGTGATCTTGTACTTTGGAGCCATTGCAATTACAAGGCACCCAATGGGCATTCGTTGGACAGTCCGAATGCACCCAGGGAAGGCTGAAGACCTTGGGAAACTACAACTCCCGGGATCTTGTACTTTGGAGCCATCTTGCAATGAAGAAACTACAACTCCCAGGATCTTGTACTTTGGAGACATTGCAATTAGAGTGGTATCCAACGAGCATCCGCTTAACAGTTTGAATGCATCCAGGGAAAGATGAAGACCTTGGGAAACTGCAACTCTTGGGATCTTGTACTTTGGAGCCATCTTGCAATGAAGAAACTACAACTCCCAGGATCTTGTACTTTGGAGACATTGCAATTAGAGTGGTATCCAACGAGCATCCGCTTGACAGTTTGAATTCATCCAGGGAAAGATGAAGACTTTGGGAAACTGCAACTCTTGGGATCTTGTACTTTGGAGCCATTGCATTTAGAGTGGTATCCAACGAGCATCTGTTTGACAGTTTGAATGCATCCAGGGAAGGATAAAGACCTTGGGAAACTGCAACTCCCAGGATCTTGTACTTTGGCGCCATTGCAATTAAGAGTAGTATTTAACGAGCATCCGTTTGACAGTTTGAATGCACCCAGGGAAAGCTGAAGACCTTGGGAAACTACAACTCCCAGGATCTTGTACTTTGGAACCATTGCAATTAGAGTAGCACCCAACAGGCATTTGTTTTACAGTCTGAATGCACCCAGGGAAGGCTGAACACCTTGGGAAACTACAACTCCCGGATCTTGTACTTTGGAGCCATCTTGCAATGAAGAAACTACAACTCCCAGGATTATGTACTTTGGAGCCATTGCAATTAGAGTGGTATCCAACAAGCATCCATTTGACAATTTGAATGCACCCAGGGAAGGCAGAAGACCTCGGGAAACTACAACTCCCAGGATCTTGTACTTTGGAGACACTGCAATTAGAGTGGAATCCAACGAGCATCTGTTTAACAGTTTGAATGCACCCAGGGAAGGCTGAACACCTTGGGAAACTACAACTCCCAGGATCTTGTACTTTGGAGTCATCTTGCAATGAAGAAACTACAACTCCCAGGATCTTGTACTTTGGAGACATTGCATTTAGAATGGTATCCAACGAGCATCCGTTTGACAATTTGAATGCACCCAGGGAAGGCAGAAGACCTTGAGGAACTACAACTCCCGGATCTTGTACTTTGGAGCCATCTTGCAATGAAGAAACTACAACTCCCAGGATCTTGTACTTTGGAGCCATTGCAATTAGAGTGGCATCCAACGGGCATTCGTTAGTAGCCAGGGAAGGCTGAAGACCTTGGGAAAAAGCAAAATGGATGCTGGATGCATCCTTTCTATATCACCAAAATAGCCGCCCTGCAGCATCTGTCAGTGTGTTTAGAGCCAATTCCCGGTGGTCCGGGGCGTTCATCTGGAAAGCATTTTCCCATTCATCCGTAATTTCAGATGCTGCAATTGCTGCCTCATTCCTTCACATTATAATCTTTCTGAACGAGGTCCGGGTCTCTCCTCTTCAAGGCAAACCCTTGGCATTTATCCATAGGTTGAACATCTTGACATTCCTCATATTTATCCCTAGTTTGAACATCTTGGAGCTGTTCCTCATATTTATCCATAGTTGGACATCTTGGAGATATTCCTTGTATTTATCCATCATTTCATCTTGTCAGTCCTCGTATTTATCCACAGGTTGAACATCTTGGAGACATTTCTCGAATTTATCCATAGGTTGAACATCTTGACGTTCCTCATATTTATCTGCAGGTTGGAGATGTTCCTCATATTTATCCATAGGTTGAACATCTTGGAGAAGTTCCTCATATTTATCCGTAGGGTGAACATCTTGGAGACATTCCTTGTATTTATCCGTAGGTTGAACATTTTAGAGACATTTCTCATATTTATCTATAAGTTGAACATCTTGGAGCCATTTCCCATATTTATCCATAGATTGAACATCTTGGAGTTGATCCTTGTAATTATTCATAGGTTGAACATCTTGGAGATGTCCTTCATATCTATCCATAGTTGGAAACCTTGGAAATATTCCTTGAATTTATCCATAATTTCATCTTGACAATCCTCGTATTTATCCATAGTTGAACATGTTGACATTCCTCGTATTTATCCATAGGTTGAACATCTTGACGTTCCTCGTATTTATTTGTAGGTTGGAGATGTTCCTCATATTTATCCATAGGTTGAACATCTTGGAGACACTCCTCATATTTATCCATAGGTTGAACACCTTGGAGATGCTCCTCATATTTATCCGTAGTTGGACATCTTGAAGATATTCCTTGTATTTATCCATCATTTCATCTTGAGAGTCCTCGTATTTATCCATAGATTGAACATCTTGGACATGTTCCTTGTATTTATCCATACGTTTAACATCTTGAAGTTCCACATATTTATCTGTAGATTGGAGACGTTCCTCATATTTATCTGTAGGTTAAACATTTTGGAGATGTTCCTTGTATTTATCCATCTTTTCATTTTCTTGGAGAAATTCCTCATATGTATCTGTAGGTTGAACATCTTGGAGACGTTTCTCGTATTTATCCATCATTTCATCTTCTTGGAGACATTCCTCATATTTATCCATTGGTTGAACATCTTGGAGATGTTCCTCCTATTTATCCATAGGTTACGGATCTTGAAGATGTTCCTCATATTTATCCATAGGTTGAACATCTTGGAGATGTTCCTCATGTATCCATAGGTTGAACATCTTAGAGACGTTCCTCCTATTTATACCTAGGTTAAGGATCTTGGAGATGTTCCTCATATTTATCCATAGGGTGAACATCTTGGAGACATTTCACGAATTTATCAATAGGTTGAACATCTTAATGTTCCTCGTATTTATCTGTAGGTTGGAGACGTTCCTCATGTTTATCTGTAGGTTGAACATCTTGGAGACGTTCCTTGTATTTATCCATCATTTCATCTTCTTGAAGACATTACTCATATTTATCCATAGGTTGAACATCTTGGAGATGTTCCTCATCTTTATCCATCATTTCATGTTGACATTTCTCGTATTTATCCATACGTTGAACATCTTAGAGACGTTCCTCCTATTTATCCATAGCTGGAACATCTTTGAGATGTTCCTCATATTTATCCATAGCTGGAACATCTTGGAGATGTTCCTCATATTTATCCATAGCTGGAACATCTTGGAGATGTTCCTCATTTATCCATTGTTTCATCTTGACATTCCTCGTATTTATCCATAGGTTGAACATCTTAGAGACATTCCTCATATTTATCCATAGCTTGAACATCTTGGAGACGTTCCTCGTATTTATCCATAGTTTCATCTTGACATTCCTCATATTCATCCATAAGCTGAACATCTTGGAGACGTTCCTCATATTTATCCATCGGCCAAACATCTTGACATTCCTTATATATATCCATAGGTTGAACATCTTGACATTCCTTGTATTTATCCATAGGTTGAACATCTTGGAGACGTTCTTCATATTTATCCATTGTTTCATCTTGACGTTCGTTATATTTCTCCATCGTTTATCTTCTTGGAGATGTTCCTCGTATTTATTTATAGGTTGAACATCTTGGAGACGTTCCTCGTATTCATCCATAGGATCAGTTTCTTGAGGAGCTTCCTCCTTCCATAACATGGCATCTTACGTTGGCCACGGGACCCTTCCCAATGATCCCATCTAAAACCCCTGATGTTTGCATTTCTTGCCTCCTTGCAGCGGGGCGTTGCGACATTTTGCGGCCTTTGTTGTTATTGCTTTTCCACACCAAGGGAGTTTTGCGCCAATGGGCTGGTTTATAAATATCGCGCAACAGCATAAATAAATAAGCAGACATGAATAAATTAACGGGCGCATACATAAGTAAAACCCAGTGAGCAAGGAGCCAGAGTAGGGATTGACCCAAACGTCGGATATACACACACTTTGCGCAAGGATAATTTGTAATTTAGAGTCAATATGAAAGAGACTCCAAATTGTAGTGCATGCCAGTGGGTTGGGAAGTCCGCTCCGGGTTTCAGTCTGAACTATGTATTGAACCCTATGTAATTAAGGCATGTCAGGGAGTCATCCGGGTTTTAGTCCGAACTTTAAAACAACTATGCCTCGAACACAATTTATGGCAGTGTGTAATTTACTCCGCTCCGGTTTTTAGTACGAACTTCAAAAGGACTATGTCTTTAACCCTATCTATTAGGGCATGTCAGTGACTAATTTAATCCGCTCTGGATTTTGGTTCAAACTTTACAGGTTTTACAGACCCTATCTATTGAGTCATATCCGCTCTGAGACTTACTCCAAACTTGAAAGTAGTTCTCTATTGAGCCCTATCTAAGGAAGTATTGAACCCTAACTAAATACGTAAGTGAATACATCCACTCCAGGTTTCACTTCAAACTTTACAGAATCTATAGACCCGTATTAGGTCATGTCCGCACCGGGATTTAGTCCGAACTTGAACAGGGTTCTCTATTGAACCCTATCTAAAGAAGTATTGAACCCTAACTAAAAAGGTAGGTTAATATATCCACTCCAGGTTTCACTCCAAACTTTACAGGATCTGTAGACCCTATCTATTAGGCCATTTCCGCTCCGAGACATAGTCCGAACTTGAACGGGGTTCTCCATTGAGCCCTGTCTAAGGAAGTATTGGACCCTACCTAAATAAGTAAGTGAGTACATCCCCTCTGGGTTTCACTCCAAACTTTACAGGATCTTATACACCCCGTCTATTAGGTCATCTCCGCTTCGGGATTTAGTCTGAACTTGAATTTAGTCCAAACTTGAACAGGGTTATCTATTGACCTCTATCTAAATAAGTAAATAAGTAAGTCCGCTCTGGGTTGTAGTCCGAACTTCAGGGACCCTGTCTATTAGGTTATGTCCATTCCAGGATTTAGTCCGAACTTGAGCAGATTTATCTATTGAACCCTATCTAAGTAAGTAAGTAAGTCTGCTCTGGGTTGTAGTCCAAACTTCAGGGATCTATCCAAGCCTATCCAAGTAAATACGTCCTCTCTGGGTTTCACTCCAAACTTTACAGGATCTATAGACCCTATTAAATCCTGTCCGCTCTGGGATGTAGTCCGAACTTGAACAGCGTTATCTATTGAACCCTATCTAAATAAGTAAATAAGGAAGTCCACTCTGGGTTGTACACTGAACTTCCGGGACCTTGTCTGTTTGGTTATGTCTGCTCCAGGATTTAGTCCGAACTTGAGCAGACTTATCTATTGAACTGTATCTAAGTAAGTAAGTCTGCTCCAGGTTGTAGTCCAAACTTCAGGGATCTATTCAACCATCTCTAAGCAAATCCTTCTCTGAGTTTTACTCCGAACTTGAAAGGCGTGATCTCTTGAACCCTGTTTTCGTAAGTAGGTCCGCTCTGGATTTCAGTCCAAACTTGAAAGGAGCTATCCAAGACAATGACCCTTTTTCTGCACCTGGGGAAAAAAACGTAGTTCACCAAGAGGCTAGAGTTGAGAATATTGCAAGGTTGCAGTTTTGGCCTCTCTCTCCTTCTCTCTGATCTCTTTGGCACTTTGCTGATTCTCTCTCTCTGCCTTAGATCATTTTCCCCAGACTTGGCAGCACGCTTTGAGCTTTCGGGTCTTCCCTGCCAAGTCTTTGCCTTCCAGATTCAAAGAAGCCGAGAAGTCGGGCGCAGAAACACACCAAACCCAAACACCAGGTTTCCCTTTTCCTGCCAAAGACGGAGAGACATCTATTGCAATATTTCTCAAACTGGGGGTCTTAGGAACCCCTTTTGTTGGTGAACTACAACTCCCAGAATTCAAAAATTCACTTCCTCTCAAATCCCTCCAGGATTTTCTGTTAGTCATGCGGGTTCTGTGTGGGAAGTTTGGCCCAATTCTATCGTTGGTGAGGTTCAGAATGCTTTTTGATTGTAGGTGAACTATACATCCCAGCAACTACAACTCCCAAATGTCAAGGTCTGTTTTCCCCAAACTCCACCAGTATTCACATTTGGGCATTTTGAGTATCCGTGCCAAGTTTGGTCCAGATCCATCATTGTTTGAGTCCACAGTGCTCTCTGGATGCAGGTGGACTACAACTCCCAAGCTCAAGGTCAATGACCCCCAAACCCTTCCAGTATTTTCTGTTGGGCATGGGAGTGCTGTGTGCCAAGTTTGGTTCAATTCCATCATTGGTGGGGTCCAGAATGTTCTTTGATGGTGGGTGAACTATAAATCCCAACAACTGCAACTCCCAAATGACAAAATAAATCCCCCCAGCCCCACTAGTATTGAAATTTGGGTGTATAGGGTATTTGTGCCCAATTTGGTCCGGTGAATGAAAATACATCAGATATTTACATTCTGATTAATAACAGGAGTACTATTGCAGGACCTTGGAAAACTACAACTTATAGCATTGAGCCTCGGTGGTGAAAATGGTGTCAAGCAACACTAGCATAAATGGATCTCTATGGGTCTTTAGCAGTGATAATGCAAAGGACTTTGGAAAACTATAACTCCCAAGATTCCTTATAGAATTGAGCCATGATGGTGAAACATAGTGCCGGACAACACCAGCATAAATGCATCTCTAGGGGTCTTTAGCAGGGATAATGCAAAGGACCTTGGAAAACTATAACTCCCAATAAGCCTTGGTGGTGAGAAAATGGTGTCAAACGACACCGGTTTTACTGTATCAGTGTATCTCTAGGGATCTTTAGCATTGAAAGGCAAAGGACCTTGGAAAACTATAACTCCCAATAAGCCTTGGTGGTGAGAAAATGGTGTCAAACGACACCGGTTCTACCGGATCTCTAGGAATCTTTAGCATTGAAAGGCAAAGGGCCTTGGAAAACTATAACTCCCAGGATGTATGTAATTGCACTGTCGCAGTTAAAGTTTTATCAAACAGTACGGGACAAACGATTTGTGGAGCCCATCATGATGGAAAACTATAACTCCCATGTTGCTGTCAGTGGCTCATGGGATCGCTGATTGGCCTACCCTCAGTCAGATGAACCTAGATCTCCCATATTGCGCTTCCAAGCTCTCATTTTCCTTTGGTTTCCCAATGGGAGGTGCAAACGCTAAGCCGATGTGACAACGAGAGTGGCGAGTGCGAGAGGGAGAGGCCGCTTTTCCTCCGAAGACAAATTGCTTTAAACAGGGAAAAGCCATCAGGGAGATTAAAATTTCAGGTGGAAGAGAGAGCTTTGCGCCCGTCTTTTCCACGACAGGGTTTTCCGCTCCTCGCTCGGGGTTCAATCAGTGATATCCGGAGGCAGGGAGGGATCTCTCCTCGCACGGGGAGCGCAAAGAGACGTGAGCCGATGTGTCACTGAAAGGGTTTCCGCAGGCCCAGGCGAGCAGGCCCATGCGCCATCACGGCCAGCCAGGCACGCCGAAGGGCACTTAAGGGAGCCGCACTACGCCTTCCAAAGGCGCCGTGGACAAACTCGAGGGGAAGGCACAGTGTTGTCGCCGCCGGCGGTGGCAGGGAAACCCGGCATTGAGGTTGTGTGAAATGCACGTCAACTCGTGCGTTGGTTCTGCAAAAGTCTTGTCAAACAAGGCAAGTGAGCATTGTGGACTTCTGTGTGAAAGGCATTGTGAACTTCCGTGCGAAAAGCATTGCGAACTTCCATGTGAAAGGCACTGTAGACTTCCTTGTGAAAGGCATCGTGAACTTCCATGTCAAAGACATTGTGAACCTCAATGTGAAAGGCATTACGAACTCTCATGTGAAAGGCATTGCAGACTTCTGGTGTGAAAGGCATTGTGAACTTGTGAAAGGCATTCTAGACTTCCTTGTGAAAGTCATTGTGAACTTTCAAGTGAAAAGCATTGCGAACTTCCATATGAAAGACATTGCAGATTTCCATGTGAAAGGCATTGTAGACTTTCTTGTGAAAGGCATCATGAATTTCCATGTGACATTGTGAACCTCCATGTGAAAGGCATTGCAGACTTTCATGTGAAAGGCAAATGGGCATTGTGAACGTCCATGTGAAAAGAAAATAAGCACTATGGATATCCATGTGCATTATTTGCTTCCACATGAAAGATAAATGGACATTATGAATTTCCATGTGAAAGGTATTGCGAACTTGTGAAAGGCATTGTAGACTTCCTTGTGAAAGTCATCGTGAACTTCCATGTGAAAAGCATTGTGAACTTCCATATGAAAGGCATTGTAGACTTCCATGTGAAAGGCATCGTGAACTTCCATGTGAAAAGCATTGTGAACTTCCATATGAAAGGCATTGTAGACTTCCTTGTGAAAGGCATCGTGAACTTTCATGTGAAAGACATTGCAGATTTCCATGTGAAAGGCAGTGTGGACTTCCATCTGAAAGACATTGTGAACCTCCAAGTGAAAGATATTGTGAACCTCCATGTGAAAGATATTGCAAACTTTCTTGTGAAAGGCATTGTAGACTTTCTTGTGAAAGGCATCATGAATTTCCATGTGAAAGACATTGTGAACCTCCATGTGAAAGGCATTGTGGACTTTCATGTGAAAGGCAAATAGGCATTGTGAACATCCATGTGAAAAGAAAATAAGCACTATGGATATCCATGTGCATTATTTGCTTCCATGTGAAATATAAATGGACATTATGAATTTCAATGTGAAAGGCAAAAGCACATTGTGAACATCAGTGTGCAAGGGACATTATACTGTGAATGGTTCACATGCAAGGAAAATGGACATTGTGAATTTCCAGGTGAAAAGCAAATGTGCATTGTGAACTTCCATTTGTGATGCAATTGTGCATTGTGAACATCCATGTGAAAGGCAGTGAACACCCATACACAAGACAAATGGGCATTGTGAACTTTTTGCGTAAAAGGCAAATGGACAATGTGTACATACATGTGCATGGAACTGCAAGGCACATGGGCATTGTGAGCCTCCATGCAAAAAGCCAATAGCATCGGAAACTTCCACAAGTAATGCAAGCTGGCATTGTGAACTTATATGTGAAAGGGAAATGGGCCTTGTGAACCTTCATGTGAAAGGCAAATGTGCATTGTGAGCATCCACGGGTAAGGCAAATGGATATGGTGAGCAAATTCAATTGTATTGTGGATTTTCACATGCAAGATAAATGCATATTGTGACACAGTTGTTGGTTATGAACTTCCATGTGAAAGGCAAGTGTGCCTTATGAACTTCGTTGTGTGAGGCAGGTGGTCATGGTGAACCTCTGAGGACAAGGCTACTGTATGCTGTGAGCATCCACATGCAAGGCAAATGAGTATGGTGAGCTCCCACATGCAAAGTCAGATGTATTGGGGATTTTCACACATAAGGTAAAATGCACGTAGTGAACTTCCATGCACAACACAATTGTTGATTACGAGCTTCCATGTGAAAGGCAAGCATGCCTTGTGAACTTCATGGTGCGAGGTCATGGTTAACCTCCGAGGGAAAAGCTACTGTATGCTTTGAACGTCCACATGCAAGGCAAATGAGTATGGTGAGCTCCCACGTGCAAAAGTAAACACACACCTAGGTGCCCTGTGCAGCCATGCACGAGAGTGCAACCCAGACCAAGCCCCCTTCCCCTAGCCTTTAGCTCTGGCTCATTTTGCAATGGAGACGTGTAAATCTGTTGGGTGCTTTACACCAGCGGGTGTGAGGGCAAAAGGCCAAAACACAGAACGAGAGAGAGAGAGAGAAAGAGAATGGAACTGGCCACAAAGCAGAAGGGGAGAGTCGATGCCTTCTCCTTTCTTCCCATCTTTCTTTCTCTCTGCTCATGCCTTATTTATGATTCCCTTGAAGGGAAGGAGAGACGTGGGGAGAATAATGCAGAGGACATGGAAGGGATCCTTGTGATAGAGAAGTCAGGCCAAAGTAGGCCACACCAGGCACCATCAGAAGATAAGCAAGACGTAGAAGGAACCATTGGATGACCTCGAGTCCCATAGAAAAGAGTTAAAAACGTGATGTGACCTGCAAAGAAGAGCTCTCGTTCCATGCCAAACACACCCAGGCCTGGCTCTGATCCACAGAGAAATGCTTCTCAATCTGCAAAACAGTGCTCTCGCTCCAGGTCTCCAAACAGAGCTGCTCAACCCATGGGAATAGTCTGCTGGTCTGCAAAATGGGACCCTGGTTCCATGCAAACATCTCCACCATGGAGAAAACCCACCAAGGTTAACTAAGAGAGCGCCTGTTCCATGCAATTTTTTTCCCCAAGTCTGCAGAACAGAGCTCTTGTCCTATGCAAAAACCTCCCAGGTCTGCAAAACAGGGCTCCCATTTATACAAAACCTTTCAGGTCTGCAAAACAGGGCTCCCGTTTCATACAAAACCATCCAGGTCTGCAAAACAGGGCTCCCATCTTATGTAAAAACTTCCAAGTCTGCAAAACAGGGCTCCCATCCTATGCAAAACCTCCCAGGACTGAAAAACAGGGCTCCCGTCTTATGCAAAACCTTCCAGGTCTGCAAAACAGGGTTCCCGTCCTATGCAAAACCTCCCAGGTCTGCAAAACAGGGTTCCCAACTATTCAAAACCTTCCAGGTCTGCAAAACAGGGCTCCTGTCTTACGCAAAACTTTCCAGGTCTGCAAAACAGGGTTCCCGTCCTATGCAAAACCTCCCAGGTCTGCAAAACAGGGTTCCCAACTATGCAAAACCTCCCAGGTCTGCAAAACAGGGTTCCCAACTATGCAAAACCTTCCAAGTCTGCAAAACAGGGCTCCCGTCTTATGCAAAAACTTCCAAGTCTGTAAAACAGGGCTCCAATCCTATGCAAAACCTCCCAGGACTGCAAAACAGGGCTCCCGCCTTATGCAAAACCTTCCAGGTCTGCAAAACATGGTTCCCATCCTATGCAAAACCTCCCAGGCCTGCAAAACAGGGTTCCCAACTATGTAATATCTTCCAGGTCTGCAAAACAGGGCTCCCGTCTTACGCAAAACTTTCCAGGTCTGCGAACTAGAGCTCGTGTTTCATGCAAAAACTTCCCAGTGTACAAATTGTGCAAAGCCCTCAATTTCTGCAAAAGCAGAGCTGTCATCCCATACAAAGATCTCACAGGTCTGCAAACCAGGACTCCTGTTCCATGCAAAACATTCTAGGTCTGCAAACCAGAGCACTTGTCCTATGTAAACTCCTCCAAGCCTGCAAAACAGGAGTCCCGTCCTATGCAAAACCTCCCAGGTCTACAAAACAGGGTTCCCGTCCTATGCAAAACCTTCCAAGCCTGCAAAACTAGAGTCCCGTCCTATGCAAAATCTCTTAGGACTGCAAAACAGAGCTGCAAAACGGTCCAGGTCTGCAAAACAGAGCTGCAAAACGGTCCAGGCCTGCAAAACAGGGTTCCTGTCCTATGCAAAACCTCCCAGGTCTGAAAACCAGGGTTCTCATCCTATGCAAAACCTCCCAGGTCTGCAAAACAGGGCTCCCGTCCTATGAAAACCTCCCAGGTCTGCAAAACAGAGCTTCCGTCCTATGCAAAACCTCCCATGTCTGCAAAACAGGGTTTCCATCCTATGCAAAACCTCCCAGGTGTGCAAAACAGGGTTTCCATCCTATGCAAAACTTCCCAGGTATGCAAAATAGGGTTCCTGTCCTATTCAAAACCTTCCAAGCCTGGAAAACAAGAGTCCCATCCTATGCAAAATCTCTTAGGACTGCAAAACAGAGCTTGTGTCCTATACAAAATGGTCCAGGTCTGCAAAACAGGACTCCTGTCCTATGTAAAATCTTCTAGGTCTGCAAAACAGGGTTCCTGTCTTATGCAAAACCTCTGAGGTCTGAAAAACAGGGTTCTCGTCCTATGCAAAGCCTTCCAGGTCTGCAAAACAGGGTTCCCGTCCTATGCAAAACCTCCCAGGTGTGCAAAACAGGGTTTCCGTCCTATGCAAAACCTCCCAGGTCTGCAAAACAGGGTTTCCATCCCATGCAAAACCTCCGAGGTGTGCAAAACAGGGTTTCCCTCCTATGCAAAACTTCCCAGGTTTGGAAAATAGGGTTCTCATCCTATGCAAAACATTCAAAGCCTGCAAAACAAGTCCCATCCTATGCAAAATCTCTTAGGACTGCAAAACAGAGCTTGTGTCCTATACAAAATGGTCCAGATCTGCAAAACAGGACTCCTGTCCTATGTAAAAATCTTCTAGGTCTGAAAAACAGGGTTCTTGTCTTATGCAAAACCTCTGAGGTCTGAAAAACAGGGTTCTCGTCCTATGCAAAGCCATCCAGGTCTGCAAAACAGGGTTCCTGTCCTATGCAAAACCTCCCAGGTGTGCAAAACAGGGTTCCCAAGTATTCAAAACCTCCCAGGTCTGCAAAGGCGCCCCCCTGTCATATGCAAAGCCTTCCAAGTCTGCAAACCAGGACTCCTGTCATATGTAAAGCCTTCCAGGTCTGGAAAGCAAGACTCCTGTTCCATGCAAAACCTCCCAGGTCTGCAAACCAGGACTCCTGTCATGTGTAAAGCCTTCCAGCTCTGCAAAGCAAGACTCTTGTTCCATGCAAATCCTCCCAGGCCTACAAACAGGACTCCTGCGGGAAGAATCTCTGCCGCCAGGGTATTCCTTCCCTGAAGCTTGCAGCCTTTTTGGCCGACCTTCAAGGAGCAGAAACGAATGCCATCCAACGGCAAGCAGCAGGGAAGGCATTGCACATCTCTCTGCGTTGTTCTGCCCTCCCAGGAGAGGGAAGGCGTTTGTGGAGATACAGAGAGAGAGAGAGAACGGTGGCAGCCGGCCAGGAGTCCATTAAGGCTTGCGTCTGCGGCCGTCTCTCGCCCATCAGATCTCATTGCGTTGAGCAGAAACAGGAGAGAGAAGGGAAAACAGGGTTCCTTGGTCTTTGGGGTTTGGAGCAGCCACTTAATGCAAAGGATGCAATTACGCTCGCTTCAGGGAAAGCGCCGCTGGGCCTCTTTAAAGATGATGAAGTGAGTCTGGTTATGGAAAAAGCGTAGCCAGTTGCCTTGAAGCACAGTCTCGTCATTCGTGGCCCTCTGAGCACGAGCAGAGTGCCTTTCCAGACCCCAAAGAAATACACAGAGAAGGATGGAACGTGTATGTGTCTGTATCAAAATTTGTATCTATCTATCTATCACAGAATCCTAAAGCTGGAAGGCCATCCAGTCCAACCCAATTCTTCCCATCCAAGCCTGCCCAACAGATAACCATCCAGCCCTAGATAGATGGCTATAGAAAGGATGGATAGTTAGGTAACTAGATAGATATGAGTGAGAAAGATCCGAGGGTTGAATGAAAAGTAATGCCTCCACCTTCATAACTCCTCAACAGACTGCAGTACTGGTATGCAGCAGGTACTGCCTTGTTCAGTAGACTCTCCTCTACAGTTCCATTTTGGCGGGAAGCCTTAGCATTGAACTGTTGTGTTGTTAAAGTGAAAAGTAATGCCTCCACCTTCGTAACTCCTCAACAGATTGCAGTACTGGTATGCGGCACGTACTGGCTTGTTCAGTAGACTCTTCTCTATAGTTCCATTTTGGCAGGAAGCCTTAGCATTGAATTGTTGTGTTGTTAAAGTGAAAAGTAATGCCTCCACCTTCATAACTCCTCAACAGATGGCAGTACTGGTATGCGGCAGGTACTGGCTTGTTCAGTAGACTCTCCTCTAAGTTCCATTTTGGCGGGAAGCCTTAGCATTGAACTGTTGTGTTCTTAAAGTAAAAAGTAATGCCTCCACCTTCGTGACTCCTCAACAGACTGCAGTACTGGTATGCAGCAGGTACTGCCTTGTTCAGTAGACTCTTCTCTACAGTTCCATTTTGGCGGGAAGCCTTAGCATTGAACGGTTGTGTTCCTAAAGTGAAAAGTCATGCCTCCACCTTCGTAACTCCTCAACAGATGGCAGTACTTGTATGCAGCAGGTACTGGCTTGTTCAGTAGACTCTCCTCTACAGTTCCATTTTGGCGGGAAGCCTTAGCATTGAACGGTTGTGTTCTTAAAGTGAAAAGTAATGCCTCCACCTTCGTAACTCCTCAACAGATGGCAGTACTGATATGCGGCAGGTACTGGCTTGTTCAGTAGACTCTCCTCTACAGTTCCATTTTGGCTGGAAGCCTTAGCATTGAACGTTTGTGTTGTTAAAGTGCGAGGTATGGAACCCTGTGCAGGCAGTTGGTCAATGCGACTTAAGCAATGTTAATGAATTCATGACAGCAGAAGCTGTCACCCCAAAGGAGATTTATCATAGAATGCAAGCTGTTTATTTGTTTGTTTGTTTACTATATTTGTATACCGCTCTTCTCAGCCCTCGGGTGACTCAGAGCAGCTAACAATAGCAAAATTCAATACTCACAAACATCATAAATCAGTTAAAAACAATTAAAACAGTAGCATAATAAACAGTCAATATAAATCAATAAAACATCTCATTAGCGTCTCATAGTTTATGGTGATTGTGTTGATTTGAGTACTGTGCGTCGCTGGGCAAGCAAGTTTAAAGATGTTGACGTGACACCTTCTGCTGTCAAGAATTCAATGACTGCACATTACTTAAGTCGCATTGACTGACTGTCTGCGCAGGGTTCCATACTTCACACTTTAACAACATAACCAGTCAATGCTAAGGCTTCCCACTAACATGGAACTGTAGAGGAGAGTCTACTGAACAAGCCAGTACTTGCTGCATAACAGTACGGCTATCTGTTGAGGAGTTATGAAAGTGGAGGCATTACTTTGCATTCAACCCTCTTATATATATATGATAGATATAGCATAGAATCCTAGTTGGGTGGGACCCCGTGAGCCATTCAGTCTATCCTCATGTTGTCTGTCTGTCTGTCTATCTATCTATCTATCTACATATCTATCTATCTACATATCTATCTATCTATCTATAATGGGGCATGTCTCATTAAGTGCCACATCCACTCTTTTGGCATGGTGAGATGTTGTACGTTTTTCAGGCTGCATGGTCATGTTCCAGAAGCATCCTCTCCTGACGTTTCGCCTGCATCTATGGACCTCACAACCTCTGACAATGCCTGCCACAGATGCAGATAAAACTTCAGGAGAGAGTGCTTCTTGAACATGGCCATGCAGCCAGAAAAACCTACAACAAAAATGATAGTATTACAAGGGTTGAATGAAAAGTAATGCCTCCTCCACCTTCATAACTCCTCAACAGATGGCAGTATTGGCATGCGGCAGGTACTGGCTTGTTCAGTATACTCTCCTCTACAGTTCCATTTTGGCAGGAAGACTCAGCATTGAATGGTTGTGTTGTTAAAGTGCGAAGTATGGAATCCTGTGCAGACGGTCAGTCAATGTGACTTAAGCAACTTACAGTCATTGAATTCTTGACAGCAAAAGGTGTCACCTCAACATCTTTAAACTTGCTCGCCCAATGATGCACAGCACTCACATCAACACAATCACCATAAACAGCTTGCATTCTATGATGAATCTCCTTTGGGGTGAGACCTTCTTCTTAAGTCGCACTGACCGACGGTCTGTGCAGGGTTCCACACTTCGCACTTTAACAACACAACCATTCAATGTTAAGGAGAGTCTACTGAACAAGCCAGTACCTGCTGCATACCAGTATTGTCATCTGTTGAGGAGTTACGAAGGTGGAGGCATTACATTTCACTTTAACAACACAACCATTCAAAGCTAAGGCTTCTGGCCAAAATGGAACTGTAGAGGAGAGTCTACTGAACAAGCCAGTACCTGCTGCATACCAGTACTGAGGAGTTACGAAGGTGGAGCCATGACTTTTCATTCAACCCTCATTCACAGCATTATTAGGGATCTTGGACAATCTGAGGTCCCGCCTCATTGGGAATTGCAGCCAGTTCAAGGGTTACATCCAGTTAGGGATCGGGCTTAATTGGGGATCCTAGCAATGCTCCCCGACCAGCATGGATGAATGAAGCCATATTCTGGAAGCCATTTATTTGATTCTATTTCTTCTCCTTTCCCAAAATACTATAATAATCCCCCGAAGGGTACAGGTGCAGCGTTTCTGTTTTGGCTCCTGCTACTGCTGCAAAATCGAAGCAGCCCCCTTTCGCTCAACGTATAAATAAATACACGTTTTCCCCCCCGTGATCCCAGAGACCTGTTTGGAATTGGTTTCGGTGACATTGGCGCCCTGCTGCCTCTTGCAATTGCTTTGCTCGGGGAAAAGGAACAGAAAAGAAAATACCTGACACCTGGCTCCCTTCCGACAGGTGAAGCCAGCATTGAGGTTTGTTTGCAAGATGGGGTTGGAAGGAGAAGCCAAGAGGGATTCCAGAAGTGCTTTTTAGGGAAGAGAGAGAAAGCGGGGTATCAATAGAGAGACAGGTAGGTAGGTAGGTACGTAGGTAGACAGACATGAATTGGTAGACAGATAGATGGTGACATATCCATACGACAGACAGATAGACAGATAGACAGACAGACATGTAGGTATGTAAACAGATATGTAGATAGACAAATGGACAGAGACAGAAAGATAGATAGATATGTAGGTAGGTAGGTAGACCAACAGATAGATATGTAGACAGATGGATAGGTAGGTAGACAGACAGACATGTAGGCAGGTAGGTAGGTAGACAGGTAGACAGATATGTAGACAGACAAGACGGACAGGCAGGCAGGCAGATATGTAGACAGACAGACAGGCATGTAGGTAGGTAGACAGATAGATATGTAGATAGACAGGTAGGTAGGTAGGTAGACATATGTAGATAGACAGAAAGATAGATAGACAGACAGGTAGACCAATAGATAGATATGTAGACAGATGGATGGATGGATGGATGGATAGATAGATAGATAGATAGATAGATAGATAGATAGATAGATGATAGATATGTAGACAGAGAGACGGACAGATAGATGGACAGACAGACTATCTAGGTAGGGAGGTAGACAGACAGATATGTAGATAGACAGACAGGTAGGCAGACCAATAGATAGATATGTAGACAGATGGATACGTAGACAGACAGACAGACAGACAGACATGTAGGTAGATAGGTAGATATGTAGACAGACAAGACGGACAGACAGACAGACAGATATAGGCAGGCAGCTATGTAGGTAGATAGATAGACAGATATATAGATAGACAGACAGACAGGTAGGTAGACAGATATGTAGATAGAAAAATAGATACACAGACAGACAGGTAGGTAGGTAGACCAATAGATAGATATGTAGACAGATGGATAGATAGGTAGGTAGACAGATATGTAGACAGACAGACAGATGGACAGACAGGTAGGTAGGTAGGTAGATATGTAGATAGACAGAAAGATAGACAGACAAACAGGCAGGTAGGTAGGTAGGTAGACCAATAGATAGATATGTAGACAGACAGATAGAGATAGAGAGACAGGCAGACATCTAGGTAGGTAGGAAGGTAGGTAGGTAGACATGTAGACAGACAAACAGGTAGGTAGACAGACAGACATGTAGATAGATAGAGAGACAGATAGATATGTATACAGATAAACAGGTAGGTAGGTAGGTAGGTAGATGGACAGACAGACAGTCAGATATGTAGATAGATAGGCATGTTGGTAGATAGATAAACAGATATGTAGACAGACAGACAGAGAGATTGACATATAGGTAGGTAGGTAGGTAGATATGTAGTTAGTTAGATAGACAGATAGATAGATAATCATGTAGGTAGGTAGGTAGAAAGATAGACAGATAGATATGTCAATAGATAGACATGTAGATAGACATAGATATAAACAAAAACATAATAATCATAATAATAAATAACAGAGGCACCATTCGCTGGGAGAAGTTGTCTCCTTTTGATTGACATTTCTCCAGAGATGCTGCATTGGGTTAGTCTAGATGACCGCAAGGACCCTCCTTACTAAGAAAATAATAATAATAATAATAATAATAATAATAATAATAGATACATAGCCGCTTTGAGCCTCCTTGTGGAAAGAAAAAGTGGGTATAAATAAACAGAATAATGATATTATAAAATAATAATAATATATAATAATAATGTATAATAATAACAACAGATACATAGTTGTTTTGAGTCTCTTTGTGGAGAGAAAAAGCAGAGTATAAATAAGCAATAATAATAATAATAATAATTGATACCTAGTTGCTTTGAGTCTCTTTGTGGTGAGAAAAGGGTATAAATAAACAACAGCAACACTAATAATCTAACATAATGATATATAATAATATTAATAATTGATACATTGCCGCTTTGAGTCTCCTTGTGGAGAGTATAAATAAACATATTAATGATAATAATAATAACTCCCTAAAAATGGATGGGTTAATTGAGAGAGTCTCTTGAATAAGAGGAAAAAAAGATACCTGTGTATTTTAGAAAACTTCAAAGTGCAAAAAAAAAAAAAGTGAAATGACTAATACGCACATTCCCAAGCAGGTAGGACATAGGAAAGGCTCTTATCTATCTATGAGCAAATGAACGCGGCGTGTTTTGGGAATCGGATCTGTCTTGTTCGCTGATTTTCTTTCCAGCTTCCTTAAGAGCCCCGTTTTGCAGACATGTCCTTAAGGCTTGCAAAAGCACGAGTTGTTAAAATCGGAGGCGGTTGCCATCTACAACGGCTTCGGCTTCCGACCCGAGGCGAAATTCCCCATCAGCCTGAACATGACGGCAAAAGCCTACTTTGCCAATTAACCCGCCAAAGCCGTGTCTTTTGCAGATGCCGGAAGCTTCTGCGGAGAAAGGCAAACGATGGCAGCGTGGTTTCAGAACACTTGCAGTCTTGGGATGAGAATCCATTCCATTGCAACCTTAGAACGTCTCCAGTTGGGTTGCAATCTTTGGATGTCCATCTGGGTTTGGGGATCCACTACGTTGCCGTCTTGAGATCCTTCAGAAGGGAGGTGGATCTGCTCCAGTGTAATCTTGGGACATATTGATTGGGTTGCCATCTTGTAATCTTAGGATACATCCCTTGCAGTCTTGGGAAACGTTGATTGTGTTGGGCATCTGCTCCATTGCAATTTTGGGGGATATCGGTTGGGTTGCCATCTTGTAATCTTGGGATACATCCATTGCAGTCTTGGGATGTATCCGTTGGGTTGGGGATCCACTCCATTGCAATCTTGGCACATATCAGTTAGGTTAAGACATATTGTTTGAGTTGCCATCTTGCAACCTTGGCATGCATCCATTGCAATCTTGGGGTATATTGGTTGTGTTGCCATCTTGTAATCTTGGGATATATCCATTGCAATCTTGGGATGCGTTGATTTGGGTTGGGCATCTGCTCCATTGCAATCTTAGGACATATTGGTTGGGTTGCCATCTTGCAACCTTGAGATATATCCCTTGCAATCTTAGGATATATCCATTGCAATCTTAGGATACATCCATTGCAACCTTGGGATATATCCATTACAATCTTGAGATGTATCAGCTGGGCTGGGAATCAACTCCATTGCAATCTTGAGACCTTTTGGTTGGGTTGCCATCTTGCAATCTTGGGATGTATCCATTGCAATCTCAAGACATATCCGTTGGGTTGGGAATCCACTCTATTGCACTCTTGGGACATATCCATTAGGTTGCCATTTTGGAACCTTGGGATATATCCATTGCAATCTTGGGATGTCATCAGTTGGGTTGCGGATACACTCCAGTTGCCATCTTGGGACCTTACGGTCTAGTTGTGGGTCTTCTCAATTGCAATCTTGAGATGTATCAATTGGGTGGCTTTCTTGCAATTTTGGGATGTACGTATATCCATTGCAATCTTGGAATGTATCCGTTGGGTTGGAGATTCACTCTGTCGCCATCTTGGGACCTTTTGGTTAAGTTGTGGATCTTCTCCATTGAGATCTTGAGATGTATCAGTTGGGTTACCATCTTGCAATCTTGGGATATATGTCCATTTCAATCTTAGAATGTACTGTATCCGTTAGGTTGGGGATCCACTCCATTGCCATCTTGGGACTTTTCGGTTGGGTTGCCATCTTGCAATCTTGGGGAGATGTTCTTTGCAATCTTGGGGTGGATCAGATGTGTGGTGGATCTGCTCCATTGCAATCATCAGACATATCGGCTGGGTTGCCATCTTGCAATCTTGGGATATATCTATTGCAATCTTAGGATGTATCAGTTGGGTTGGGAATCCACTTGGTTGCCATCTTGGGACCTTTCAGTCTTATTGTGGGTCTTCTCCATTGCAATCTTGAGATGTGTCTGTTGGGTTGCCATTTTGCAGTCTTGGAGTGTATCTGTTGGATTGAGGATCCACTTGTTTGCCATCTTGGGAACTTTCAGTCTAGTTGTGGGTCATCTCTGTTGCAATCTTGAGATGTATCTGTTGGGTTGCCATTTTGCAGTCTTGGAGTGTATCTGTTGGGTTGAAGATCCACTTGGTTGCCATCTTGGGAACTTTCAGTCTAGTTGTGGGTCATCTCTGTTGCAATCTTGAGATGTATCTGTTGGGTTGTCATTTTGCAATCTTAGAATGTATCTGTTGGGTTGAGGATCCACTTGGTTGCCATCTTGAGACCTTTTAGTCTAGTTGTGGGTCTTCTCAGTTGCAATCTTGAGATGTATCAGTTGGGTTGCCATCTTGTAATCTTGGGATATATGTCCATTGCAATCTTAGAATGTATCTGTTGGGTTGGGGATCCACTCCATTGCCATCTTGAGACCTTTCAGTCTAGTTGTGGGTCTTCTCTGTTGCAATCTTGAGATGTATCAGTGGGGTTGCCATCTTGCAATCTTGGGATATATATCCATTGCAATCTTGGAATGTATCCGTTGGTTTGGGGATCCAAACCGTTGCCATTTGAGACCTTTCAGTCTAGTTGTGGGTCTTCTCCGTTGCAATCTTGAGATGTATCAGTAGGGTTGCCATCTTGTAATCTTGGGATCCATTTCAATCTTGGAATGTATCCATTGAGTTAAGGATCCACTCTATTGTCATCTTGAGACCTTTCGGTCTAGTTGTGGGTCTTCTCCGTTGCAATCTTGAGATGTATCATTTGGGCTGTCATCTCGCAATCTTGGGATATATGTCCATTGCAGTCTTGGGATGTATCAGATGTGTTGTGGAACTGCTCCATTGCAGTCCTCAGACATATTGGTTGGGTTGCCATCTTGAAATCTTGGGATATATGTCCATTGTAATCTTGGGAAATACCAATCGCAATCCTAAGCTACATCCATTGCAATCTTGGGATGTATCCGTTGAGTTGGGGACTCCAATATGAGTGCAACGTTCATTCTTCATTCTGAATGGGCGCATCTTCCGGGAGTTCTTGAGTTGCGTCTCCCTGCAAGGTGGAAAGGGGATGGACAACATGTCCTTTGGGGCTCCCTTCCCCTTATGAATTGGACTCAAACAGCCTTACTCCTCCTCCGCACACTTACACCTCTTTCCTTCCTCTTTCCGCAGATGCGGTGATAAGAGATAGACAAAGAGATAGATACTCTTGACTGGCAAAGGGGAAATCGATGGCGCCGAGGGACGCCGGATCAATGGCGCCGTTGTTTTGTGCAAGAGGTAGCAATCGACACCGCCGTGAGAGTGGATTAATCAGGACAAGCTGGTTTGTTTACCAAGCCACTCCAGATGGTAAGCAGTGCATTAAGGAAGTCCCTTTGTTTACTTCTGGAAGGGAGATTCCCTTCTAAGCCTAGCGGGGTCTGGCCCACCTTTCCCTCGCTCTCAGCCTTCCCTGAACCCAAGACAGGGAACATTCACATCTGCCAAGCTTGACACTCTATCCAGGACTAAAATCATCATTTAGATTAGGCAGGTATCCCTGCGCTGCCCCTTTACCTATATGGTGCTGCATTTCCCCTCCTGCGTTATCAGGCCCTGAAAGGCTTGAACCTATTTGGAGCAGCTCATATTCAGAGCTGGGAAAGGGAAGAAGGAAGCCTTTCTCAGAGCTGGAGAAGAAATAACATAAGCCTTTCTTGGAGCTGGAGAAGGGAGGAAGGAGACCATTATCAGAAATGGAGAAACAAGGAAATAGGCTTTTATCAGAACTGGAGAAGGAAGGAAGGAAGGAAGGAAGGAAGGAAGGAAGGAAGGAAGGAAGGAAGGAAGGAAGGAAGGAAGGAAGGAAGGAAGGAAGGAGGCCTTTCTCAGAGCTGGAGAAGGGATACAATATTCCTTTTTCAGAGCGGGAGAAGGGAGAAAGTAGTTCCTCCTCAGAGCTGGAGAAGGGATAAAGTAAGCTTTTCTCTGAGCTGGAGAAGGGAGGAAGGGAGGAAGTCTTTCTTAGAGCTGGATAAGGAAGAAAGTAGATCCTCCTCAGCGCTGGAGAAGGGATAAAGTAAGCCTTTCTCTGAGTTGGAGAGGAAAGGAAGGAAGGAAGTATTTCTTAGAGGTGGAGAAGGAAGAAAGTAGATCCTCCTCAGCGCTGGAGAAGGGATAAAGTAAGCCTTTCTCTGAGCTGGAGAGGAAAGGAAGGAAGGAAGTATTTCTTAGAGCTGGAGAAGGAAGAAAGTAGATCCTCTTCAGAGCTGGAGAAGGGATAAAAGAGGTCTTTCTCAGAGCTGGAAAAGGGAGGAAGGAAAGACGTCTTTCTCAGAACTGTAGACGGAAAGAAGTAGGCCATTTTCAGAGCTACAGAAGGGAGGAGATATGCTTTCATCAGAACTGGAGAAGGAAGGAAGGAAGGAAGGAAGGAAGGAAGGAAGGAAGGAAGGAAGGAAGGAAGGAAGGAAGGAAGGAAGGAAAGAAAGAAAGAAGGAGGCCTTTATCAGAACTGGAGAAGGGATAAAATAGGACTTTCTCAGAGCTGGAAAAGGGAGGAAGTAAGGTTTCATCAGAGCTGGAGAAGGGAGGAAGTGGTTCTTTCTCAGAGCTGGAGATAGGAGGAAATACGCTTTGTCAGAACTGGAGAAGGAAGGAAGGAAGCCTTTTGCAGAGCTGGAGAAGGAAGGAAAGAAGTATGCCCTTTTTCAGAACTGAAGAACAGAGAAAGCAGGCCTTCCTAAAGCTGGAAAAGGGAGGAAGTCGTCCTTTCCCAGAGCTGGAGAAGGAAGTAGTCAGTTGGCGGTCCCAATGGTACCTAGGCAACACAAAATATACGTACATATATACATTAGTCTTGCATTAAGGTGACCTTTGAGGAGAAAGGAGGACAGGAATGAGCCATCTCAGAAGGAGAAGTTGCCTCTCGGGCCTCGTCTCTCCAAAACACCCGAAACAGAGGAAAGGGAGGATTCGGGGCAGAGGATTAATGGAGACCTTGGCGTCCGAGGCATTTCATTACGCATCTCATTGCAAAGCTGACATTTACCAAGTCGCTCTGATTTCCTTTTCTCATATATATAATCTCAAAACTGCTTTGTGGGTGGGAATGAGAGACAGACCTGAACAGCTGAGTGATTCATTTAAATATACTGTATACACACACACGCGCACACACACTCACACATATATATAAAAGTCGGGATCGTGCAAAGTGAAAACAACTGAAGGAAGAGAACCCTAAGTCCTAATGGGGACCCCCTAAGTCTAGTAATTGAATTGGGACAGAAAATAAATAAACATAAACAATAAACATAATAAACATGGTGATGATGATGATAATGGGATATAGTTACATATTACAATTATATTTTTCTCTACCGTTGGAAAATACCCCAAAGGAAGACACCATCCGATCCCTCCCGACAGATGGCCATTCATGATTACAAGGATGCATGGGAAGGTCGAAAGCAACACCGGATATGGCAAGACCTGACCCAGGGAGAAGGTGTTTCGAGGGAGACTTGGAGACCTCTCTTTCAGGAATACATATCTATCACCTCTCTATCATATCTATGGCTGGATGGCCATCTGTAGTGAAGAAAGGGGCTGGACTAGATGACCTTTAGGGATCCCTTCCATGATATATCTTTATATAAATCGAGGGCCCTCTATCTGTGGCTGGATGGCCATCTGTCCAGAGAATTTCTGGTATGGAAATGGGGTTAGTCTGGATGGCCTTTAGAGATCCCTTCAAACTCTAGGAGTCTATATAAATCATATACAACTTTCTCAGTCATATCTCTGATGTCTGTCTTTGGCTGGATGGCTATCTGTCAAGAGGGCTTGGATGGTGTCTTCCCTCATCACAGCATGGGGCTGGACTAGATGACCTTTAGGGATCCCTTCCAACTCTAGGACTGCATGAGATACACACACACACATGCACACACATTATCTGGGGCCAGATGGCCATCTGTTAGTAGGGCTTTATGGTATCTCCCTTTATAGCAGCATGGGGTTGGACTAGATGACCTTTAGGGATCCCTTCTAACTAGGAGTGCACAATATATCTATCACACACACACATAATATCTAGGGCCAGCTGTCTTTGGCTGGACAATCATCTGTCAAGAGGGTTTGGATGATGTCTTCTCTTATGGCAGGAGGAGGTTGGATTGGATGACCTTTAGGGATCCCTTCCAACTCAAGGATTCTATTGTATGCCTATCATAAATAACTTTCTCAATCATATCTAGGGCCATCTATCTATGACTGGATGGCCATCTGTTGGGAGGGCTTTGATGGTGTCTTTCTTTATTGCACCATGGGGTTGGACTGGATGACCTTTAGAGATCCCTTCCAACTTATTTATGACTATCATAAATAGCTCTCTCAATCATATCTAGGGCCATCTATCTATGGCTGCATGGCCATCTGTCGGGAGGGCTTTGATGGTGTCTTTATTGCACCATGGGGTTGGACTGGATGACCTTTAGGGAGCCCTTCCAACTCTAGGATTGCATGATATATCTTATATAGATAGATGTTATCTAGGGCCAAACAGCCATGCGTTTGGTGGGCTTATATGGTGTTTCCCTTTATCACAGCATGGGGTTGGACACACACACACATCCCTGTAATCTATCTTTGGCTTGATGGCCATCTGCCGGGAGGGCTTTGATGGTGTCTTTCTTTATCGCAGCATGGGGTTGGTCTAGATGGCCTTTTGGGAGCCCTTTCAACTCTAGGATTGCATGATATATCTACCTCATATATATGTGTATGCATGTGTGTGCGTATGTATACACACACATCCCTATAATCTAGGGCCATCTATCTTTGGCTTGATGGCCATCTGCCAGGAGGGCTTTAATGGTGTCTTTCTTTATCGTAGCACGAGGTTGGACTGGATGACCTTTTGGGAGCCCTTCCAACTCTAGGATTACATGATATATCTTATATAGCTAGATCAATATTATCTAGGGCCAAACGGCCATGTGTTTGGTGGGCTTGTATGGTGTCTTCCTTTATCACAGCATGGGGTTGGACTAGATGACTTTTGGGGAGCCCTTTCAACTCTAGGATTGCATGATATATCTACCTCATATACGCATACATACACACACACACACCCCTATAATCTAGTGCAATCGATCTTTGGCTTGATGGTCATCTGCCGGGAGGGCTTTGATGGTGTCTTTCTTTATCGCAGCATGGGGTTGGACTAGATGACCTTTTGGGATCCCTTCCAACTCTAGGATTGCATGATATATCTACCTCATACACACACACACACATCCCTATACTCTAGTGCAATCTATCTTTCGCTTGATGGCCATCTGCTGGGAGGGCTTGTATGGTGTCTTCCTTTATCGCAGCATGGGGTTGAACTAGATGATCTCTGGGGAGCCCTTTCAACTCTAGGATTGCATGATATATCTACCTCATATATGTGTATGCATATGTGTGTACACACACACACACACACATATAATCTAGGGCCGTCTTATCTTTGGCTTGACGGCCATCTGCCGGGAAGGCTTGGATGGTGTCCATCACAGAAATGGGTTGACTGGATAACCTTTAGGGATCCCTCCCAACTCCCATCGCTCTGCAACAGGCGTGGGACACACAGATAAGCGCCTTCATTAGGCCTGCAAAATATCTTGGCGTCGGTGCTTTTATGTTTGATGCGTCGTCTGGCGCATGGAGTCGTTGGTCTCACCTTGAGAAGCCCATCAAAGGAAGGGAGCGACCAAGGCTGCAAAGGAGGCTGCATCAAAATGCAAATGTCCCTGGGCTGCTGGGAGCAGATAGGGAGGCGCAGCCAGAGAGGCAGGAGGAAGCCCTCTCTCATGGTTTTCTCTTTTCCAAAATTGCATATTCTGCCTCTTAAATTGCATATTCTGCCTCTTAAATTGCATATTCTGCCTCTTGAAGGGGACCCCTAAAGGTCATCTAGTCCAACCCCCTTTGGCCATAAGAAGAGACACCATGCCCAAAGGGGTGGCCATCCGGCCTCTTGACGGATGGCCACCCAGGCAAAGACACATCGGAAATATGACTGAAAGAGTATATGATTTAGACAGACTCCTAGAGTTCGAAGGGATCCCTAAAGGCCATCCAGACTAACCCCATTTCCGCACCAGAAACCCTCCAGACAGATGGCCATCCAGCCACAGATAGAGGTCTCTAGATTTATATATATATATGAATGATATATCATGGAAGGGATCCCTAAAGGCCATCTAGTCCAGCCCCTTTCTGCACTAAAACGAGAAACCATCAAACAATAAACATAATAATCAAAGCCCTCCTGACAGGTGGCCATCTAACCAAAGATTGATGGCCCTGGATATGAGATTGAAAAAAAAACCCCAATATATACAATATCCTAGAGAGTTTATATAGCATCCCCAATATAGTATCCTTAAGAAGGGACCCTATTTAGACTCATAGAATCCCCAACGTAGAATCCCAAGAGAAAGGGCCCCATATAGGGCTGTAGAACGACCAAAACAATATCCTAGATATATATATATATAATCCCCAATATAGTATCCTTGAGAAGGGATCCTATATAGGACCATAGGATCCCCAATACTGTGTCCTAGAGAATCTCCCATATTGTGCCCTAGAGAAAGGGACCCTGTTTAGACCCCTTATATAGGTCCATAGAACCTATAGAACCCCCAATATAGTACCCTTGGGAAGGGACCCTATATAGGACCATAGGATCCCCAGTATAGTGTCCTAAAGAAGGGAACCTAAATAGAATCTCCCATATTGTACCCTAGAGAAAGGGATCCTATTTAGACCCCCTATAGGTCCATAGAACCTATAGAATCCCCAATACACTATCCTAGAGAAGGTACCCTATTTATAGAATCCCCTATGTAGTATCTTAGAGAAGGGGCCCCATATGGGACCATAGGACCCCCAAAATAATACCCTACAATCCATCTTATATTCCAATATATATGGAATCTCCAATATAGTATCTTTGGGAAGGGACGCTATATATAGAATCCCCAAGATAGTATCCTTGGGAAGGGACCCTATATATATAGAATCCCCAATATAGTATCCATGGGAAGGGACCCTATATATATAGAACCCCCAATATAGTATCCTTGGGAAGGGACCCTATATATATGGAATCCCCAATATAGTATCCTTGGGAAGGGACTCTCTCTCTATATATATAGAACCTCCAATATAGTATCTTTAGGAAGGGACCCTATATATATAGAACCCCCAATATCGTATCCTTGATAAGGGACCCTATATATATAGAATCCCCAATATAGTATCCTTGAAAAGGGACCATATATATAATCCCCAATATAGTATCGTTGGGAAGGGACCCTATATATATAGAACACCCAATATCATATCCTTGGAATGGCCCCCTATATATATAGAACCTCCAATATAGTATCCTTGGGAAGGGACTCTATATATATAGAACCCCCAATATAGTATCCTTGGGAAGGGACTCTATATATATAGAACCCCCAATATAGTATCCTTGAGAAGGGACTCTCTCTATATATAGAACCCCCAATATAGTATCCTTGGGAAGGGACCCTATATATATAGAACCCCCAATATCGTATGCTTTGGAAGTGACGCTATATATATAGAATCTCCAATATCGTATCCTTGAGAAGGGACGGTATATAGGACCATAACAATGTCCTACAATTCTCGAGAAGGGCCCCTATATATATAGAATCCCCAATATAGTGTCCTTGGGAAGGGCCCCTTTATATATAGAATCCCCAATATAGTATCCTTGAGAAGGGACCCTATATAGGACCATAACAATGTCCTACAATTCCCGAGAAGGGACCCTATATATATAGAATCCCCATTACAGTATTCTAGGGAAGGGACCCTATTTAGACTCGTAGAATCCCCTATGTAGCCTCTTGAGAGGAGGAACCCCATACGGGACTGCAGAATGGCCAGTATAAACCCTTTGCAAAGGCCTGGGATGCCCGCTTGCCCGCCCTACAAAAAGCCCTTCCCGTTTTCGACATTGTTAAGCCTTTGATCCCTCGAACAGATTGATCGGATTAGGTCCTTTCCCCGTTAAGCTCTCCTTCCCCACCGCTTTTTCGGTTTGATCACAGGTTGGGATTTCAGGGAGGAGGAGGGATTCCTATACTGCCCAAAGTGGGGGAAAGGGGTCCCCTAGAGGCCATCTAACCTGACCTCGCGTTGGTTTGCAACTATTAATGGGATGACGTTGGTTCTTTATAGGCTTTCCTCTTTGTCGGATTCCCGGTCTTTGCGGCAGGCGTTAATCCGGATTCGCTTCCGCCGCGCATTGGAGCCCAAATATCCCGTTAAAGCCTTCTTTTGCCAGCTGTATCTCTACTTAAAATGGGAGTTTCAAGGGAAATCTCTCCGCATCAGAACCAAATCCCCTTGCATTTTGTCTCCAAAAGAGAAGGATGGATATATATAATTATTATTATTATTATTTTGACACGGCAGTGGATGAGGTGAAGTGGCCCTCCTCTGTGACGTTGCCGGGAAAGGAATGGAAGGGATAAGGAGAAAGAAAGGAAAAGAAGGGAGCGGAAGGAAAAGTGGAAAAGGTGTGAGAGGAAAGAAGGAAGGAAAAAGAGAGGGGGAGAGGATGGATGGATGGAAGGAAAGAAAGAAAGAGAAGGGAAAGGAAAGGAAGGAAGGAGGAAGGAAGAAAAAGGAGGGAAAAAAAGAGAAGGGAGAAAGAAGGAAGGAGGAAGGAAGAAAAAGGGAGGGAGGGAGACTGCCTTCTGGATTAGTTGCCTTCTGGGATACCGAAAGAAGGAAGAAAAGAAAGGAGGGAGGGAGGGTGGATGGTCAATTGCCTTCTGGGTTGCCCTAAGAAGGAGGGAACAATGGAAGGAAGGAATACTGGTTGCCTTCTGGGATGATCAGGAAAGGAAGGAAGGAAAAAGAAGAGGATGGACGGAGAGAAGAAAGGAAGGAGGGAGAGAAAGAAGAAGGAAGGAGAGAAGGAAGGGAGACTAAGAGAAGGACAGATGGAGAGAAGGAAGGAAGATTGGTTGTCTTCTGGGATGCGCAAGACCAAGGAAGGAAGGAAGAAGAGAAGAGAGGAGGAAGGGAAAGGAAAGGAAGGGGAGGGGAGGCAGGGAGGAAGGAAAGAAGGAAGGAAGGAAGGAAGGAAGGAAGGAAGGAAGGAAGGAAGGAAGGAGAGAAGGAAGACTGGATGCCTTCTGGGATGACCAAGGAAGGAAGGAGGAGGACAGGAAGAATGGAGAGAAGGAAGGAGGATTGGTTGCCTTCTCAGATGCCTAAGAAAGGAAGGAAGGAAGAAAAAGAGGACAGATTGAGAGAAGGAAGGAAGAGGAAAGGAAGGATGGAGAGAAGGAAGGAAGATTTGTTGCCTTCGTGGATGCCCAAGAAAGGAAGAAAAAAAGGACATGTGGAGAGAAGGAAGGAAGGAAGACTGGATGCTTCTGGGATGACCAAGGAAGAAAGGAGGAGGAAAGGAAGGACACAGTGAAGGAAGGAAGGAAGATTGATTGCCTTCTCAGATGCCCAAGAAAAGAAGGAAGAAAAAGAGGACGGATGGAGAGAAGGAAGGAAGGAAGGAAGGAAGGAAGGAAGGAAGGAAGGAAGATTGATTGCCTTCTGGGATGCCCATTGCCTTCTGGGATGCCCAAGGAAGGAAGGAAGGAAGGAGAGAAGAAAGGAAGGAGGGAGAGAAATGATGAAGGAAGAGAGGAGAAGGACAGATGGACAGAGGGAAGGAAGGTTATCTTCTGGATTGATGAAAGTGGGAAGGAAGTTAGGTAGGTTATTTTCCCTCTGAAATAGAGCCGAAAGCAGTGAGTATCCGACATCACCAATATTGTTCCTTGTAGCATAGTGCCACTAACCTTGGCTTCACGGATTTTGGTAGCTGGGTGGGTGAATATGTAAGAATCCCCGTGGATCGAAAAGCCCAGTTTGGAGAGCCATGACTGGGACACCAGTGGTGTGGGAGACCCTCTAAGGACTGAAAAGACCCATTTCACCAGAGAGAGAGAGACACATATTCAAGTTGACAATGAACAAATAAGGGAGCCGTTGACCAGGTTCAGTTGAGTAATTTTCTTTTAATATAAAAAAGGTGAAATCCAGTCCCTTTGAACACTCTTACTCCCTCCTCCCATCTGCCCAAATCCATGAGGGGCGGAGCTACACTCCCGCATCCCGTGATGTCACAGCAGGCCGGCCAATGAAAAAGGAGGGGATGGCTTCACAGTGCAGAAACGGACGGCCGAGCGCAAAGCCAACTTTCCGGAGCCTTGAGTGAAAACACCGGTCCGAGACCTCGATAGAGACCCCAACGAGACCACCGTCCCACCAAAATAGGCCTCCAGTATCTCCCCTCACCCAACTTTTGCTGTTCGAGGAAGCCAAGTTGCATGTCAACAACCCCAATCAAGAAGAATCGGGACCGGGACATTCAGTAAGGCAGCATAGGCACTAGAATTGGGAACGGAGAGCAAAGCAAAGGGCCGTAACGTCCCTCCATTGCTGCTTCCCATGAACTAACAGTGCCTGATGGGAATCCGTGATCCTGTGTAAGTCCTCCATTGAGTCCTCTCCCGGCGGCTTCTTCCATGCATGCCAATCCGGGATCGGGTTGCATCCCTGAACGGTATATCCGTTTATCCCACATTTATTTATTGTGCAAGAAAGAAAGATTTTTTTGTATTTTGTAAATAAAATTAAAAAAAAGACCCAACGTGGAAACCCAAGTTTTGCCTTTTGGGAGACGGGCGGCAAAAAAGGCAAGCGGTGGATTCTGGGAAGGCAAAAAGTAACGACGTTCCCTCTCCGACGCTGAAATGTATTCCAACTCGGTATGGATCTCTTGCTCGTCGATGGCGTTGCCCCCGATACGCTTTTCACGGGGCCCAATTTGGACCCCGCCATGATCAGATCTAGTGTGATTGTTACCCCCCAACGGAGTGTCCCATTCTACCCTTTCTTTGCAAATGTCAAAGTCCCCAAATGGGCCCAAGAGTTGGGCATCATACCCGGCTCAGTATCCAGATCAGATCTAGATTGGAGTTGGACCCCTTTCGCCGCATATGCCAAGATCTCAAGAAGAAGGCTGAAGGGCATTACAATGTATCCGTATCCAAACTGGATTGAAGAGACCTCCCCTTTCCCGACAAAAAATTGGGGTCTCCCAGCCAGAAGTTGGCTGAAGGGCATCACAACTGCGTTCAGAAGGCCGAAGAGCATCACAACATCTCCAAATCAAACCTAGACTGGAAGGATCCCCTTTCCCTGCAAAAAATTCAGGGTCTCCAACTGGGACCCAAAGGAGGCCCAAGGACATTTCGACATATCCACATCAAACCTGGATTACACGGGGAACCCCTTTCCTGGCAAAAAAAAAAAAAGTTGGGGTCTCCAACCAGGCCCAGAATAAGGCCGAAGGGCATTGCAGCCACGCTGAGAAGACCAAAGGGCAGCACAATGTAGTCGTATTGACCCCAGAAGGAACGGCCCAGCAAGTTGGGCTCCTTCCCATTTTTTATGCCATCTCCTTGATCCTGTGGATGTAGTTGTGAAGCTCCTCGGGGTCCTGGAGGCCCACGTCCTGGCAGACCCATTCCAGATCCTCCTCGTCGGCCACGGGGACCGAGTCATAACCCATCTCCTCGGAGGGCATGGTGGCGAAGGTGGTGAACTTGACCCGCTTGCGCTTGGAGGTAGGCGAGTGGAGGGGGTCCTCACTCTGGTCTCGGGTTGAGCCCCCCGAGGAGCCATCCCCGCGGCCATGGACCTGGCTCTGGACACTGGTCTGCGAGGAGCCCCCGCTGCTGTGGTGGTCGCCATGGCAGCAGCTTGGGACGCCCTCCAGTGGGTCAGCCGGCGGGGTGGCCAGCTCAGCCTGGGCCCGTAGGGGCTGCCCATTGCCCAGGAAGACCCAGTGGTGCGAGTGGTCCATGTTGGTCTGGCCTTCCGGCGGGATGCGCTTGTGCCGATACTTGAGCACAAAGACAATGCAGTTGATAAGGAAGACCAAGATGGCAAGGCAGAAGACCCCGAGGAGGGCGTACATGCCAATCTCCAGGTCTGTCAGGCCACGGGGGACTTGGACGTAGCCAGTGGGCAGGGTCGGGAAGTCCTTCGTTGGGAGCACCGCACTGGGCAAGCGGGTCTCCGGACTGGGTGGCACCAAGCGCCAGGAAACGTCCAAGCGGGTCGTCGTGTGGCTGTCACTTCCACCGGGAGTCCCTCTCTCCTTCGGGGTCTGTACCGGCTCATAGTCATAAGTGGGCTCCTCCTCAGAGGGGAAGTGGACCTGAACGCCCACCATGGCAGTGGCCAAGGTGCTCTTGCGCTTGGTCTTCTGGCAGGCCTCACAGATGGTCAGCTCAGCCTTCACCAGCGCCCCAGAGCCCTCGCCCTCAGCCCGGAGTAGCGGGAAGGCCCCACCAGTTACCACCGAGACCACCGAGGGATCCTGGCTGCTCAGCGCCAGCGTGTAGTCCCGTGAGTCATACAAGGAGAGTGGTGCCGTGGTGCCATCACTGTAGGACACCCAAAGACTCAGCAAGGCCTCCTGGAAGAGAGAGTGAGAAGGGGATTATACTTCATATGTTTCATTCAGGATTATGCCTCATACATTTCATACACACACACACACGCATGTAGATTCATGTTGCTAGACCTGCTTTGGGAGGCTGAGGGCCTGCTGGGCACTGGCTTTAGCCACAATGGTGTGGCTGCTGCCCGGACTGGGCTGCAGGGAGAGGGAGAGGTTGGAGACCAGCTGGGCCTTCAGCGCCGTCAGGGAGACCTTCTCCTCCGCCACCGTCACCGCCGCCTCCCCCAGCACTGCATCCGTCAGCGGGGAGACCACCTAAGGAAGCAAGTAAACAAGGAAAGAGATCAAACGCCCAGGAAAGATACCTTCCTTGACTTCAAGAGCCATTCTTGGGGGCTTTGCAACAGAGGTATGGCTGGCCCTCTGCCAGGAGAGCTTCAGTGGTGCCCCCCTGCAAAGCCTTATCCACTTTGCAAATATTTTTGGGAGAGAAGAAGCGGGATCTAAATACTACTAATAATAATACTAACCATAATACTATACTAATAATAAATGACCCCTGGGGTCCCTCCCAATAATAACACTAATAATAATACTGAAACCAATACTATACTAATGATAAATTACCTCTGGATTACCTTCCAATAATAATAATAATAATAATAATAATACCCTGGGGTCCCTTTCAATAATGATGATGATGATGATGATAATAGTAATAATAATGATGATGATGATGATGATGATGCTGAAACCAATACTATACTAATGATAAATGATCCCTGGGGTCCCTTTCAATAATGATAATAATGACAGAATAATAATAATGAAACTGATAATATACTAATGATAAATTATCTCTGCAATCCTTTCCAATAATAATAATAATAATAATAATAATAATACCACCACCAATACTGCACTAATAATAAATGACCTCTGGAGACCGACCTCTGGAGACCCTTTAACAACAACAACAACAACAACAATATAGTAATAATTATAGTAATAGTAATAATACCTACTATACTAATAATAAATGACCCCTTGGGGTCCCTTTCAATAATAATAACAACAATAATAATACCACCAATACTATACTAATAATAAATGACCCCTGGGGTCCCTTTCAATAATAATAATAATGAGGCAGCATGAAGGACTCTTTTCCAAAAGTTAGGAAACTTTCTTTTCATCTATCTATCTATCTATTAACTGTAGAGGGACAGAGAGTTTCATCTATGCTGACGATCCTGCCATCACCACTCAAGCAGAGAGCTTTGAAATGGTTGAACAGAAACTCTCTGAAGCTTTAGGTGCTCTTACTGCCTATTACAGGGAAAACCAATAATAATAATCCTAAAAACCCCTCTGTGTTTCAACTTGATGTTGGCACCAATAACACCTTGGAGGGATGTCCTCCAACAGAGCTGGGGTGGGCATCTGTAGGGAATGTTTTTATTACATCTTATGACTAATGATGAGGGCCTCCTGACCTTGAAGAGAGTGGTGCCGGGCTCCCGTCCAGCCAGGGTCCGGCCGTCCACCAGGCGGGCCACCCGGGGATCGTCCACCCGCATGAAGTCCCCCACCAGGTCGGTGACCTCCACCAGCCACTCGGGGCCCAGCATGGTGACCACTTGGTCGCTGCCTTCAGAGGATGTGGTGTGGAACTGGGTGAAGACACGCAAGGAGGTGCGCTGGAACTGGAGGGCACAACCCCGGCTCTGGCGCCGCTCCTCCTCCTCCTCTTCGTCATCCTCGCTCTCTCGGACCGACCTGCGGAGGTGATGGGAGAAATGCTAACTCTAATAATATGCCTTCAGTGTGATTGAGAAGAGAGCATCACAAGGCCTCTCTCTAACACAAAGACATGAACATCAACATGAGGGACTCTTCTCAAAGTTGGATCATCTTCCTTTCGTCTATTTATTCTTTTATCTAGAAGCCACTTCCTAATTCTTCCCAAAGGGAAGAGAAGAGAAAGGAAAAGAAAGCAAGAAGGGGAAGCTATGTGGGAGAAAGAGAAGAGGGAAGAAAGAAGAAGAAGAAAGAAGGGGAAGGTGTACAAGGGAAACAGGAAGGAAGAAAAAAGGAAAGAAAGAAAAGGAAGGAAGGTTCTGTATAAGGGAAAGTAAGAGAAGGAGGAAGGAAGAAAAGAAAGAAGGGGAAGGAAGGTGTATAAGGGAAAGAAAGGGAAGAGAAATAAAAAAAGAAAGAGAAGCTATGTGATTGAAAGAAGAGAGGAAGGAAGAAAAAGAAGGGAGAAGATGGACGAGGGAAAGAAAGGGAAGAGAAGTGAAAGGAAAAGAGAAAGAAGGGGAAGCTATGTGAGAGAAAGAGAAGAAGAAAAGAAAGAAAGCTATGTGAAAGAAATCAACAGGGAATAAAAAAAGAAAAGAAAGAAGAGGGAAGGTGTATGAGGGAAAGGAAGGGAAGAGAAGAGAAAAGAAAAGAAAAAACAAAGAAGGGGAACAGGAATGTGTATGAGGGAAACAGGAAGGAAGAAAAAGGGAAAGGAAGAGAGGAAGGAAGAAAAAGGGAGAAGGTGTATGAGGGAAAGAAAGGGAAGAGAAGAGAAAGGAAAAGAGAAAGAAGGGGAAGCTATGTGAGAGAAAGAGAAGAAGAAAAGAAAGAAAGCTATGTGAAAGAAATCAACAGGGAATAAAAAAAGAAAAGAAAGAAGAGGGAAGGTGTACGAGGGAAAGGAAGGGAAGAGAAGAGAAAAGAAAAGAAAAAACAAAGAAGGGGAACAGGAATGTGTATGAGGGAAACAGGAAGGAAGAAAAAGGGAAAGGAAGAGAGGAAGAAAAAGGGAGAAGGTGTATGAGGGAAAGAAAGGGAAGAGAAGAGAAAAAAAAAGAGAAAGAAGGGGAAGCTATGTAAGAGAAAGAAGAGAGGAAGGAAGAAAAAGAAGGGAGAAGGTGTACGAGGGAAAGAAAGGGAAGAGAAGAGAAAGGAAAAAGAAGGGGAAGCTATGTGAGAGAAAGAAAAGAGAAGAAGAAGAAAAGAAACAAAGCTATGTGAGAGAAATAGAAGGGGAAGGAAGAAAGAAAAGAAAGAAGGGGAAGGTGTAGAAGGGAAAGGAAGGGAAGAGAAAAGAAAGAAAGAAGGGGAAGCTATATGAGAGAGAGAGCAAAGAAAAAAGGGGAAGATGTACGAGGGAAAGGAAGGGAAGAGAAGAGAAAGAGAAAGAAAGGGAACTTATGTGAGAGAAAGAGAAGTAGGAAGAAAAGAAAGGAAGGTGTATGAGGGAAAGGAAGAGAAGTGAAAGAAAAGAAAGAAAGAAGGGGAAGCTATGTGAGAGAAAGAGAAGAGAGAAAGAAGAAAAAGAAAGAAGGGAAGAAAAAAAGGAGAAGCTGTATAAGGGGAAGTAAGAGAAGGAAGGAGGAAGAATGGGAGAGAAGGAAGGATCAGGCAGGAAGGAGGAAGGAAAGAGAGCCTGCCATGAAGACACTGTGAGCTGGAGAAGGGAGACAGGTGACTACCTGCGGTCGGCCAAGATGGGGATCCTCCAGCCTTTGACTTGGCTGAGATGGGGGTCAGAGAGCTCGATGCGGAGCGGGATGCGGGGCACCCAGACGGTCACCTCCAGGACAGCGCTAAGGTGCTCGTAGCCGAAGGAGACCCCCGCGTTCATGGAACCCCCCGTCTCCTTCCCACTCACAAAGACGTAGTCGCAGCCGTTGGAGACCTGCAGCGAGAGAAGGACGATAGGGTGTAGAAGTCAGTATGGTGAAGTCCAGATTGAATGAAATTGAACAACTGGGGGTCTGGCTAAGGAAGGGCTTATGAAGGCCTGGCAAGATGTTTTGATGTTTGACCATCCTTGTGGGAAGCTTCTCTCATGTCCCCACATGGGGAGCTGGAGCTGACAGAGGGAGCTCATCCAGGCTGTCTCCAGATTCAAACCCCCACCTGTCGGTCATCAGTTCTGCCAGCACGAGGGTTTAACCCACTGTGCCACCTGAGGTTTATAATAATAATAATAATAATAATAATAATAATAATAATAGAAAAAATTAATAAGATAATGATAATATAAGAAAATGAAAATATAAGATGAATGACAGCAACAGTATTAGAAAAATAATAAAATAATCATAAGAAAAATGGTAATGATAATAATTAAGAAAATAATAATAATATAGGGAAAATAGTAATAACAATAATGTGATAATAATATAGAAAAATAATAATAATAAAAATAATAAAATGTTGTCGAAGGCTTTATTGGCCGGAATCACTGTGTTGTTGTAGGTTTTTTCGGGTTATACAGCCATGTTCTAGAGGCATTCTCTTGTGACATTTTGCCTGCATCTACGGCAAGCATCCTCAGAGGTAGTGACCTCACTACCTCTGAGGATGCTTGCCATAGATGCAGGCGAAACGTCAGGAGAGAATGCCTCTAGAACATGGCCGTATAGCCCGAAAAAACCTACAGCTACCAAAATAATAATATGATACTAATAAGAATAATATGATAACAGAGGCCAAGCTTAGCACAGAAAATCCTGCTGATCAAAAGGTTGGCAGGTCGAGGTGAGCACGTGCTGTCAGACTCAGCTCCCTGCCTATCTAGCAGATTGAAAACAGAAATGTGAGTAGATAAATAGGTACTGCTTTAAGCGGGGAGGTAATAAAAGGCGCCCAGCAACTCGAAATCAGGAGGACATCTAAGGGCGACAAAGCTGCTTGGCATGGAAGAGGGAGTGACAGCACCCCCTTATGGACAGAGTCGAGCACAGCCTCTAGATGTCGGAAATGGAAAAGGTGGGGAAAGGCTTTACCTTTGTTTATTGTATGTGCTTGCTAATTGTAAAACAGCATTGAATTTTTTCTGTATATGTGTTCTGTATTTATATACTGTATAAATAAAGTATATAATTACTATTATATTATTATTTTGTCTGTGTTACCAATATGTAGCTATTCTGAAAACCTAGTACTTGGAGTCTGTGTATCTCTTTCTCTGAAAGTGCCTCAGATCCTCTGTCCCACTGAAAATGTATTGGAGAACATTTCAATAAGTATCCATGACACGGGTGGCTTCCCAGGCTTCCTTTTCCGAGCTAGGAACCCGATTGAAGACTCTCGAGCACAATAGGAGCTTTCATGCCGGACCCCCCAAAGTGCCAGACTCCTGTTTCAATGACGAAGGAGTTGCCCAAAGCGAAGGCTTTGGACTTAAGGCCATGGAGCTCTCACAGGTACTGATGTCATCATTTGGGTGTATGGGGAGACCTCTCCAAGATGCTGGATTCACCAATTAGTTGCATGGTGAGAGCTCTCCAAGGTGCTGAATTCACTATTTGGGTGTATTGGGAGAGCTCTCCAGGGTGCTGAATCCACCAACTGATTGCATGGGGAGACCTTTCCAAGGTGCTTAATCCACTATTTGGTTGAGTGGGTTGAGCTCTCCAAAGTGCTGAATCCACCAACTGTTTGTATTGGGAGTTCCGGATTTGCTATTTGGTTGTATGGGGCCAGCTCTTCAAGGTGCTGAATTCACCAACTGGTTACACGGGGGGGGGGGGGGGGGGGATCTATAAGATGCTGAAGTCACCATTTGGTTGTATTGGGAGAGGTGGAGTCGCCATTTGGTTGTATGGCTAGAGCTCTCCAAGGTGCTGAATCCACCAACTGATTGCATGGGGAGACCTCTCTGAGATGCTGAATCCACCAACTGGTTGTATTGGGAGTGCTGGATTTGCCATTTGGTTGTATGGGGTGAGCTCTCCAAGGCGCTTTTGTCGTGTCAGGAGCAACTTGAGAAACTGCAAGTCACTTCTGGTGCGAGAGAATTGGCTGTCTGCAAGGATGTTGCCCAGGGGAGGCCCGGATGATTTGATGTTTTTATCATCCTTTTCTCATGTCCCCGCATGAGGAGCTGGAGCTGATAGAGGGAGCTCATCCGCCTCTCCCCGGATTCGAACCTGTGACCTGTTGGTCTTCAGTCCTGCCGGCATAGGGGTTTAACCCACTGTGCCACCGGGGGCTCCATATCCACCAACTCTCCGAGATGCTGAATCCACCAACTGGTTGTATTGGGAGTGCTGGATTTGTCATTTGGTTGCATGGGGCAAGCTCTCCAAGGTGCTGAATCCACCAACTGGTTGCATGGGGAGAGCTCTACGAGATGTTGAAGTCCCCATTTGGTTGTATTGGGAGAGGTAGACTTGCCATTTGGTTGCATGGGGAGACCTCTCCGAGATGTTGAATCCACCAACTGGTTGCATTGGGAGTGCTGGATTTGCCATTTCGTTGTATGGGGGAGCTCTCCAAGGTGCTGAACCCACCAACTGATTGCATGGGGAGACGTCTCTGAGATGTTAAATCCACCAACTTGTTGTATTGGAGTGCTGGATTTGCCATTTGGTTGTATGGGGTGAGCTCTCCAAGATGCTGAACCCACAAACTGGTTGTATGGGGAGAGCTATGTGAGGTGCTGATGTCACCATTTAGTTGTATGGGGTGAGCTGTCCAAGGTACTGAATCCACCAAATAATTGCATGGGGAGACCTCTCCGAGATGCTGAATCCACCAACTGGTTGTATTGGGAGTGCTGGATTTGCCATTTGGTTGTATGGGGCAAGCTCCCCAAGGTGTTGAATCCACCAACTGGTTGTATGGTGAGTGCTGGATTTATCATTTGGTTGTATGGGCAAGCTCTCCAAGGTGTTGAATCCACCAACTGGTTTTATGGTGAGTGCTGGATTTATCATTTGATTGTATGGGTAAGCTCTCCAAGGTGTTGAATCCACCAACTGGTTGTATGGTGAGTGCTGGATTTATCATTTGGTTGTATGGGGCAAGCTTTCCAAGGTGTTGAATCCACCAACTGGTTGTATGGTGAGTGCTGGATTTGCCATGGTTGTATGGGGTTGGTTGTATGGGGTGAGCTCTCCAAGGTGCTGAATCCACCAACTGGTTGCACAGGGGAGAGCTCTACGAGATGCTGAAGTTTTTTGTTGTTGTTTTTTGTCGTGCCAGGAGCAACTTGAGAAACTGCAAGTCACTTCTGGTTGCATGGGGAGAGCTCTACGAGATGTCGAAGTCTCCATTTGGTTGTATTGGGAGAGGTAGACTTGCCATTTGGTTGCATGGGGAGACCTCTCCGAGATGTTGAATCCACCAACTGGTTGCATTGGGAGTGCTGAATTTGCCATTTCGTTGTATGGGGGAGCTCTCCAAGGTGCTGAACCCACCAACTGATTGCATGGGGAGACGTCTCTGAGATGTTAAATCCACCAACTTGTATTGGAGTGCTGGATTTGCCATTTGGGGCGAGCTCTCCAAGGTGCTGAATCCACCAACTGGGTGTATGGGGAGAGCTATGTGAGGTGCTGATGTCACAATTTGGTTGTGTGGTGGAGCTCTCCAAGGTGCATGGTGGAGCTCTCCAAGGTGCTGAACCCACCAAATGATTGCATGGGAGACCTCTCCAAGGTGCTAAATCCGCCAACTGTTTGCATGGGGTGAGCTCTCTGAGGTGATGAATCTGCCAACTGGTTGCATGGGAAGGGAGCTCAAGATGCTGAATTTGCCGTTTGGTTGTATGGAAGAGCTCTCCCATGTACTGAATCCACCAACTGGTTGCCTGGGGAGAGCTCTACGAGGTGCTGAATTTTCCATTTGGTTGTATGTGGAGAGCTCTCCAAGGTGCTGAATCCACCAAATGATAGCAAGACGAATACTGCACCGGCCCTTTTCTGCCTGCTTGCCATTAACTCCGTCTCCCGTGAATTATATGCCGACGGCAGCAATAGCGGTAGGCGGTGACGGCACTCACCTGGACGGCAGTGGCGGCGCTGTCAGGCCCGCCTCAAAAGCCCATCCATCAGGCCGCTGCTCGCTATCTGTTCCTGTAAATAATTCAGCGCCGGTGTCGGCAGGCTGTCTCACGACGCAGGCGACGACCGCAAGGCATCAAACAACACAAGCCGCTCCATCCGTCTCCCGTTCGAAGGACCGCCGGCAAGGAGGAGAAGCAAACGGACTGGCTTTTGGGTGACCCAAAAGGGATCGCACAAAGAAGAGTCAGTCATCCGTCTTGCCATCCCAACAGAGAGTGAATCGGTTGTATGCCATCACCGGATGGCAAACATATAATTCCTTTAAAGTTCGGGCTTAAATCCAAAACGGATTGTGAACATGTAACTCCTTAAATATTTAGGCTTAAATCCAAAGTGTGCTCTCAACGCTTCCCTTAAAGTTCGGACTTAAATCCGAAGCAGACTGCGAACATATAAATCCATTAAAGTTCGGACTTAAATCCGAAACGAATTGTGAACATAGAACATCGTTAAAGTTTGAACTTAAATCCAAAGCAGATTGTGAAAATATAACTCTTTTAAAATTTGGAATGATCTCCGTTTAGACGTTCAACGTTTCCTTTAAAGTTCAGACTTAAATCCGAAGCAGTTTGTGAACTATAACTCCTTTAAAATTTGGACTTAAATCCATTCAAACTGTCAACACTTCCTTTAATGTTCGGACTTAAATCCAAAGCAGACTGTGAACATATAACTCTGTGAAACTTCGGACTTCAATCCGAAGCGGATTGTGAACATATAACTTCTTCAAAATTTGGACTTAAATCCATTCAGACTGTCAACACTTCCTTTAAAGTTCGGACTTAAATCCAAAGCAGACTGTGAACATATAACCCTGCCAAACTTCGGACTTAAATCCGAAGCGGATTGTGAACATATAACTTCTTCAAAAGTCTTTAAAAGCTCAGACTTAAATCCGAAGTGGACTGCGAATATTTAACTCCTTTAAAGTTTGGACTGAAATCCGTAGCGGATTTCCTGCCTCGCATTGCACAAAGACAGACCAAGATTCCCTCGTCCGTCGGATTTCTAATTAACGCGAGCGGCCGATGGGGGAAGATGGCACAATTATTTCCCTTTTTTATCGATATTTCAATTTCTATCGCCCGAGCCCGTGATGGGAGCTTGCTAATTAAAACCAATTAAGTTATGAATTAAGTTGGAGGCTCGCTAACAAAGGGGGACAACTCCATTAAATTTAAACGGCGGATGGGAAAGACTCGAGACGAGGTTGGAGGCCTAAACGGCGCTTCGAGGATCGAGTTAATAACGATATTATTAATTAATGAAGCGGAGATGAGATTTACATTGCCCAGGTGGTCCTTCCTTTGCAAAGAAATGGCGTTTAATAACACATTCCTACTGAAATGGACTTCAAATGACTAGATGCAGCTAAAAAAAACACTGCTAGACAGAAGAGGAGGAGAATAATGGCTCACCTTGATGATGTCTTCATTGCCGGATTTGCACCTGACCGACCCGGATATGTCCAGAATGACTCCGGTGACCTCGATGGCAATGACCTTCACTGGGATGGCCACCGTCCGGCCGGTCAAGATGGCTGTGTTGATGATCTCGGTGTCCTTCGGAAGAGAACAGAGGCCGTGTTTAAAAAGCCCCTGCATCCTAACCATGTTATGATATCACATCAAAAAAGCAGGATATACATAAATGATGATGATGGTGGTGCAGGAGGGGAAATGCAGAACAATATAGGTAAAGAGGCAGCACAGGAATATCTGGCAAATCCAAATGCATAATTATTATTGTTATTATTATTGGATATACCCTAAAGTCCATCAGGTTCACCATTATTATTATTATTATTATTATTATTATTATTATTATTATTATTATTATTGGATATACCCTGAAGTCTATCACTCTGTGATGTATTGGCGAATAATGTGTGCAGATCCCAGTAAAGTGGCCTTCTGCAGCTGGCAGATGGTAATCTTGTCAGCGCCTATTGTGTTTAAGTGCAGGCCAAGGTCTTTAGGCACTGCACCAGTGTACCGATCACCACTGGGACCACCTTGACTGGCTTGTTGTTGTTGTTGTTGTTGTTATTATTATTATTATTATTATTATTGGATATACCCTAAAGTCCATCAGGTTCACCATATTATTATTATTATTATTATTATTATTATTATTATTATTGGATATACCCTAAAGTCCATCAGGCTCGCCTTATTATTATTATTATTATTATTATTATTATTATTATTATTATTATTGGATATACCCTAAAGTCTATCAGGCTCACACTATCATTATTATTATTATTATTATTATTATTATTATTATTAGATATACCCTGAAGTCCATCAGGTTCACCTTATTATTATTGTTGTTGCTGTTGTTGTTGTTGTTGGGTATACCCTAAAGTCACCCTATCATCATCATCATCATCATCATCATCATCGTCGTCATCGTCATCATCATTGGATATACCCTAAAGTCCATCAGGCTCATCCTGTTATCATCATCATCATCATCATCATTATTATTTGATGATGGTGATGATGTTTTAAGGCCAGAAAGCAGGTAAAGGTAAAGGTTTTCCCCTGACATTAAGTCCAGTTGTGTCCGACTCTGGGGGTTGGTGCCCATCTCCATTTCTAAGCCGAAGAGCTGGCATTGTCCGTAGACATCTCCAAGGTCATGTGGCCATAGGCATGACTGCATGGAGCGTCCTTAACTTCCCGCCGGAGCGGTACCTATTCATCTACTCACAGCTACATGTTTTTGAACTGCTAGGTTGGCAGAAGCTGTGGCTAACAGCAGGAGCTCACCCTGCTCCCCGGATTTGAACCAGCGACCTTTCTGTCAGCAAGTTCAGCAGCTCAGCAATTTAACCCAGTGCACCACCAGGGGCTCCAAGGTAGTAGGGGAAATGCAGCATGAAATAGGTAAAGAGGCAGCATTGTAATATTTGGGAATTCCAAATGGATTCAAAGTCTGTTGAGACCAGAAAATGCAGCAGAATATAGGTAAAGGGGCAGCACAGGAATATCTGGCTATTCCAAATGGAGTCAAACCCCTTAAGGCTCCCTTTCAGGGCTAAAGACAGGGGCCAAATATTCAAGTGGCGCAGGGCCTCACCATAGCCAGGGGCAGGATGGCCCGGATGTCCTTCTGGAGGACGGTCAGCTCGGTCATGGCCTTCTCCAGGTTTGGCGGGGGGCTGCGTCCCCGGTAGTCCACGTGCCACATGATCCTCCGCGTCACCGACTGGCTGGTGAAGTTCTCCATCTCAAAGTCCAGCTGCATGACCTCGTAGGGGCCCTCTTCCTCCCTGCAAAAACATACGCATGTATATAAACACATATTGAGAGTTGAGGGTCCAACAGTCAGCGCTTGACCAAGAGGACTAAGTGAGGCAGAGCTCAGAGAATCCCAGAAATGGAAGGAGACACCTAAAGAACATCTAGACCAACCCCTATCCTGCCATAAAGGGAAATATAATCATCAAATGGATACATGAAGGAAGGAAATATGGAGTCCTGGAGATGGAAGGAGACCCCAAAGGACATCTACACCAAGCCCTATCCTGCCATAAAGGGAAATATAATCACCAAATGGATATATGAAGGCAGGAAATATGGGATCCTGGAGATGGAAGGGGACCTCAAAGGACTTCTAGACCAACCCCTATCCTAACATAAAGGGAGATATAATCATTGAATAGATGCCAAGGAAATGTGGAATCCTGGAGATGGAAGGGGACCCCAAAGGTCATCTAGACTAACCCCTATCCTGCCGTAAAGGGAAATATAATCATCGAATGGATTCCAAGGAAATGTGGAATCCTGGAGATGGAAGGGGACCCCAAAGGACATCTAGACCAACCCCATCCTTCCATAAAGGAAAATATAATCACCAAATGGATCCATGAAGGAAGGAAACATGGAGTCCTGGAGATGGAAGGGAACCCCAAAGGACATCTAGTCCAACCCTATGTATGAATACAAACCTTCCAATACTATTCTTCTATAAATAGCAATGGTTAAGAGATTAGTCTGGGATTAAATTATGGAATTAGGAATGTGATTGTTGTGTCTTTATGGCACAATGGGGTCAGACTAGTTGGCCTTTGGGGGATCCCTTCCCACTCTATCCTTCTATGAATAGAAACAGTTAAGCCATTATCTGGGGCTAAATGTGTTTGTCACACCTCCCTTTTGCGGAGAATGGGGTCAGACGAGATCTCCTTTGGGGGTCCCCTTATAAGATTGGATACGGCTGCAAAGAAGGATTGGATACGGCTGCAAAGGAAGATCTATTAAAAATTAGGAAACCCGACAAAAGCGTCGCTCCCATTAAAGCCACGGATGAAAGGCTCCCCCTCGTTCTTTGCCGCGAGAGGCTTCCTGCTGCGCCGCTGATAAGAGACGCTCGTTTGATACTGAAGTCCCAGATGCTGGGGAGCGATTGCTAGGCAAATCCGAGCGAGAGAGATGAACCGTCTCCCCAAAATGCAGCAACGGGATGTGGGGGACCCCTCACCTGCTGTGGGCCCCGATCCAGGAGACGTCCACGCTAGAGGTTGCGTGCTTGCTGCCTGCCTGGATCTCCGCATTCAGCAGCCAGTTGGGGTGCCGGGTTCGAGTCGCCAGCAGGTTCACCCCCTTCTTGGCCTTCACCCTGCAACATCAACATAGAAAGATTTCAGTGGAAGACTGAAAGAATCATACTACTACTACTACTACTACTACTAATAATAATAATAATAATAGGAGGAACCCCAGGGGCTTCCCAGCCTTTGCAACAACAACAGCAACAACAATAATAGAAGAAGAACCCGTGGGGCCATTCAGCCTTTGCAATGATGATGATGATAATAATAATAATAATAATAACAACAACAACAATAATAACAACAGAAGCAACCCGAGGGGCCATCCAGCCTTTGCAATGATGATAATAATGATGATAATCATAATAATAATAGTAATAATAATGGAGCCACCCAACCTTTGCAACAACAACAATAACAATAACAATAACAACAACAGAAGCAAACCCAGGGGCCATCCAGCTTTTTGCTGGATAACATAACAATAAAACTAAAAACAGGAAACCCAGGAGCCATCTAGCCTTTGCAATAATAATAATAATAATAATAATAATAATAATAATAATAATTACAACAACAAAAGCAACTTGAGGGGCCATCCAGCCTTTGCAATATTATTATTAATAACAATATTAATAGCAAACCCAGAGGCCATCCAGCTTTTGCAATAATAATAATAACAACAACAACAGCAGCAGAAGCAGAAGCAACCTGAGGGGCCATCCAGCATTTGCAATGATAATAATAATAATAGTAATAATAATAATAGCAATCTCTGGGGCGGTATACAAGCAAAGTAAATAAGTAAGTAAATAAATAAATAAACAACAATAATCCAGTTCTTGTGGGTTTTTTCGGGCTATATGGCCATGTTCTAGAGGCATTTCTCCTGACGTTTCGCCTGCATCTATGGCAAGCTTCCTCAGAGGTGAGCTCTTGAAGAAGCTTGCCATAGATGCAGGCGAAACGTCAGGAGAAATGCCTCTAGAACATGGCCATATAGCCCGAAAAAACCCATAAGAACTGAGTGATTCCAGCCATGAAAGCCTTCGACAATACATTAAACAACAACAACAATAATAATAATAGAAAACCCAGGGGTTATCCAGCTTTTGTAATAATAATAATAATAATAATAATAATAATAATAATAATAATAGCAGCAATCTCTGGGGCCGTCCAGCTTTGCAATAATAACAATAATAGAAGCAAACCCAGGGGCCATCCAACCTTTGTAATGATAACAACAACAACAATAATAGCAATGTCTGGGCCATCCAGCCGTTGCAATAATAATAATAATAATAATAATAATAATAATAATAATAATAATAATAATGATGGAGTCATCCAACCTTTGCAGCAGCAACAACAACAACAACAGAAGCAAACCCAGGAGCCATCCAGCTTTTGCAATAATAATAATAACAATAATAATAATAATAATAGCAACAACAACACATTAGAGATGTGCAGACTAAAATACAACAGTAGAGAAGTGCAAACCAACTTTGGAATTCTAGGTGTTTTGGACTCTAACTGGCTGTTAGGAATTGCGGGAGTTGAAGTCCCAAACCTCTGGAAGGAGGGCCAAAGTTGGCCCATGCCTGCTTAAGACACTAAGGTGAACTCCTGGGGCGGGTGAAGTTCGTAGTAAAATGCAGAGGTGAGGGCAACGATGCTCTTTGGTCTTACCTAAGGGTGAACTGTTCCACGGAGGAGTTCCCAGCCCGGAGGAGGGCCACGCGGAGGACCTCTCCCGGCCGCAGGGGCCCGTCGGGGAGGCGGAGGAAGAGGTGGTCGTCCAGGCGCTGCTCTTGGAAGGGAGGGGAGGGCGGGGGCTGGACCAGGCGCAGGCTCCCGATCCGGAGCAACGGGTGCTGCGTGGGGCCCTCGGCCCGCGCTCCAGAGGGGCCCCGCCACCTCCCCGCCGCCTCGCCCTCACAGTCCCCGCCCGCGTGCAGCGTGTAGTAGAGCTCCACCGCCTGGTAGTCGGGCTTGGCTCCGGACGGGGCCCCGAACCAGGCCTGGGGCAGCTCAGCTTGGGCCAGGCAGGCGGCCAGCGCCCCGCGGAGTCGACACGCGGCCCGTAGCTCGAGTGCCTCGCGGAAGGCATGGAGGCGGACGCACGGCAGCTGCTCGCGGGGCGCTTCGATGTCGTCCCAGTCACGCCCGGCGACATAGAAGAACACTTGCGCAGCGGGCTCGTCGGCGGGCACCCGTGTCCGGACAATGAAGGCCCGCACCTTCCAGTTAACGGTGACACGGTCGGGCACCTCCAAGGTGCTGGAGGGCTGGAGGAGCTCCCTCGGCACAGCCTGGCCCACCACAAAGGGGCCCAAGGAGGCGTTCAGGACTGGCAGCTCCTTGGTCTGGAAGACCACAAACGGCTCTGAGTGGCTGGTGTTGCCTGGTGGAGGCGGAGGCGTGGTCGGGCGGAGGAAGAAGGCCAAGCGGGCGTTGGAGAGGCGGAAGGTGACCGGGAGGATAGCCACAGCCTCTGGCGGAGAGTCCTCAGTGGGCTCCGGACCAGTAGGGTTGACCTTGGCCTGAGCTGCAAAGAGAGACAAGTGGATAGATACTTAGATGCATACTCCAATGGGCAAATGAATAGATAAAGACATGTATACATGGATGGACGGACGGATACCTATATGCACAGAGAAAGAGAGAAAGAGAGATACTTATATGCACTGGTGGGTGGATGGCTGGCTGGATAGATGGTTATATGCAATGATGGGTGGATGAATGGATAGTTAAATGCATAGATGGAAGCATGGATACCTATATGCATAGATAGATAGATAGATAGATAGATAGATAGATAGATAGATACTTATATGCACTGATGAATGGATGAATATTTATATGCGTGGATGGATGAATGGATGCATGGACACCTATATGCATAGATAGATAGATAGATAGATAGATAGATAGATAGATAGATAGATAGATAGATAGATAGATAGATAGATAGATAGATAGATACTTATATGCACTGGATGGCTGGATGGATACCTACCTATATGCATAGATGGATGGATGGATGGATGGATGGATACCTACCTATATGCATAGATGGATGGATGGATGGATGCCTATATGCATAGATGGATGGATGGATGGATACCTATATGCATAGATGGATGGATGGATGGATGGATGGATGGATGGATGGATGGATACCTATATGCATAGATAGATGGATGGATGGATACCTATATGCATAGATAGATAGATGGATGGATGGATGGATACCTATATGCATAGATGGATGGATGGATGGATGGATACCTACCTATATGCATAGATGGATGGATGGATGCCTATATGCATAGATGGATGGATGGATGGATACCTATATGCATAGATAGATGGATGGATGGATGGATGGATGGATGGATACCTATATGCATAGATAGATGGATGGATGGATACCTACCTATATGCATAGATAGATAGATGGATGGATGGATGGATGGATGGATGGATGGATGGATACCTATATGCATAGATGGATGGATGGATGGATGGATGGATGGATACCTATATGCATAGATAGATAGATAGATAGATAGATAGATAGATAGATAGATAGATAGATAGATAGATAGATAGATAGATAGATGGATGGATGGATGGATGGATGGATGGATGGATGGATGGATGGATGGATGGATACCTACCTATATGCATAGATAGATAGATAGATAGATAGATAGATAGATAGATAGATAGATAGATAGATAGATAGATAGATGGATACCTATATGCATAGATGGATAGATGGATGGATGGATGGATACTTATATGCATAGATGGATGGATGGATAGATAGCCAAGTAGATAGAGTCCATGATAATAATAATAATAATAATAATAATAATAATAATAATAACAATAATAATAATAATAATACGTTCTAATACTAATAGTAGATACATAGCCGCTTTGAGTTTCTTTCGGGAGAGATATGTGGGGTATACATAATAATAATAATAATAATAATAATAATAATAATAATAATAATAATAATTTAATACTTTTATGTTAAGCTGCTTTGAGTCTCCTTCAAGAGAGATAAAGTAGGGTTTTATTATTATCATTAATAATAATATGCTAATGCTTAGATTTTAAGCTGCTTTACGTCTTTTATTTTTGAGCTATTATTATGTTTATTTATTCCTCGCTTTATCTCTATATCCTGAAGGAGACTCAAAGTGGCTTCACAGAAAAGTGGTTCAAATCAGCACAAAGAGGAACCATTTGGGTTCCCCCAAAAAATTGGGGCAAACCCCCATTTCAAACCCCCTATTTGAGATCGGTCTCTCAACCCGGAGTGGATTCGGTGCCCTCGCGACCTGGAAGCAGCCAAGACGGAGGCATTTTTCGCAAGCTCCTTCTCCTCCAAGGAGGTCAGCTTGGAGCCTGACTTTCTCACTCAAAAGAAAACAGTGCGAACTCTTCCCAAATCCCTGCTGACAAAGCATTGTGCGCGCAAACCCCTGTCTTGTCGCAACGCTGCGGGTCACGTCCCTTTATCCGCCTTTCCACGGATGATCGAACCGACAGAGCGGCAGTCGCCCTCAATCCCTGTCCCTCCTCGGCTCTCCTGACCTCCGAGGAGAAGGAGTCCTTAATGAGCATCCACCTTCATTAACCTCCCTAATTACATGCAGATTGCAGCCTCCAATCAGCCGCTCCCCGGTGCCAAGCAGAGGGGCCTAATGTGACTGTGTATGCAGATACACACACGCACACACATAAATACACACAAAATTCATCAAGTCCAGGTTCAGGAGGAGAGGAAAGGCCTTCCTTCCAATGCCAACTGCCACTGCCCTGTCCCTCCCGCCATCCCAACTGCCACTGTCCTGGCATCGGAAGGAGAAAAGGGCATGGCTCCGTCATGGCCAGGCCCAGAAGGAGATGGAAGTCTCTCTCCTCCACCCAACTGCCACTGCCCTATCCCTCCCTCCATCCCAACTGCCACTGTCCTGGCATCGGAAGGAGAGAATGGCATGACTTCATCATGGCCAGGCCCAGAAGAAAATGGCTCTCTCCTCCATCCCAACTTCCTCTGCCCTATTCCTCTCTCCATCCCAACTGCCACTGCCCTATCCCTCCCTCCATCTCAACTGCCACTGTCCTGGCATCGGAAGAAGAGAATGGCATGATTCATCATGGCCAGGCCCAGAAGGAGATGGAAGACTCTCTCCTCCATCCAACTGCCACTGCCCTGTCCCTCCCGCCATCCCAACTGCCACTGTCCTGGCATCGGAAGGAGAAAAGGGCATGGCTCCGTCATGGCCAGGCCCAGAAGGAGATGGAAGTCTCTCTCCTCCACCCAACTGCCACTGCCCTATCCCTCCCTCCATCCCAACTGCCACTGTCCTGGCATCGGAAGGAGAGAATGGCATGACTTCATCATGGCCAGGCCCAGAAGGAAATGGCTCTCTCCTCCATCCCAACTTCCTCTGCCCTATTCCTCTCTCCATCCCAACTGCCACTGCCCTATCCCTCCTTCCATCTCAACAGCCATTGTCCTGGCATCGGAAGGAGAGAATGGCATGATTCATCATGGCCAGGCCCATAAGGAGACGGAAGACTCTCCCCTCCACCCCAACTGCATTGCCTTATTCCTCCATCCATCTCAACTGCCACTGTCCTGGCATCAGAAGAAGAGAAGGGCATGGCTCCTTCATGGCCAGGCCCAGAAGGAGATGGAAGGCTCTCTCCTCCACCTAACTGCCACTACCCTGTCCCTCCCTCCATTCCAACTGCCACTGCCCTATCCCTATCTCCATCCCAACTGCCACTACCCTATTTCTCTCTCCACCCCAACTGCCACTGCCCTGGCATCGGAAGGAGAGAAGGGCATGACTTCATCATGGCCAGATCCAGAAGGAGATGGCTCTCTCCTCCACCCCAAACTGCCACTGCCCTATTCCTCTCTCTATCCCAACTGCCACTGCCGTGTCCCTCCCTCCATCCCAATTGCCACTGCGCTGGCATCGGAAGGAGAGAATGGCATGGCACCGTTGTGGCCAGGCCCAGAAGGAGATAGAAGGCTCTCCCATTCACCCCAACTGCAATTACCCTATTCCTCTCTCCACCCCAACTGCCACTGCCCTGGCATCAGAAGGAGAGAAGGGCATGACTTCCTCATGGCCAGGCCCAGAAGGAGATGGTTCTCTTCTCCACCCCAACTGCCACTATTATATTCCGCTCTCCATCCCAACTGCCACTGCCCTGGCATTGGAAGGAGAGAAAGGCTTCATCATGGCCAGGCCCAGAAGGAGATGGACGGCTCTCCCCTCCACCCCAACTGCATTGCCTTATCTCTCCATCCATCTCAACTGCCACTGCCCTGGCATCAGAAGGAGAGAGAGCACAGCTCCCATCAGGCCTAGAAGAGAGGAAGGGCCTTCTGTTCACCCCCAACTGCCACTGCCCTTGTATCAAAGGATGAGTCCAGATAGGCACAACTCCACCCATGCCCAAGCCCAGAAAGTGATAAAAGACTCTCCCCTCCACCCCATCTCAACTGCCACTGCCCTGGCATCAGAAGAAGAGAAGGGCATGGTTACATTATGGCCAGGCCCAGAAGGAGATGGAAGGCTCTCCCCTCCACCCCAACTGCCAGTGCCCTATTCCTCTCTCCGTCCCAACTGCCACTGCCCTGGCATCGGAAGGAGAGACAGCACAGCTCCCATCAGGCCCAGAAGAGACAAAGGGCCACTGCCCTATCCCTCTTTGCATACCAACTGCCCTGGCACCAGAAGGATGCAGCTCCTTCCACCCCAACTGCCACTGCCCTGGCATCGGAAGGAGGTGGCACAGTTCCCATCATGCCCAGGTCCAGAAGAGAGAGAAGGCCTTCCCTCGGCCACTGCCTTACCCCATCCTTTCCAGAGATTGCTACACACTTTTTATCTCTGGATTGAGATGCAAAGTGACATGACTCATGGCTTCAGTTCGGGCTAAAACCCGAAGCGGATGCCCCATCCCACCCATACGAAGGCTGCCATCCAAACCTGGCCCTGGAAACCCTGCGACTGCTGTATGCTTCCTATCTTAGAACACCCCAGAGACCCTCTCGCCGTCTCTTGCATGAAGATGCTGAGACAAAGGCAACCAATGCCCTTTCCCCACTGCCTGTTGTCCAGAGACATGCGCTAACGCCACAGCCTGCTGAGGTCAGTGGTTTCTCCGCTCCAGCCTCTGCATTATTCATCTCCCTGCAAAGCAAAGAAAGGAAGGCTTCCCTCGCTCTGCAGAAAGGCCCAGCGTCCCCAGAGAGAGGGAAAGGAAGACGCAAGATTGGGATATGGACAGTTTGCGCCCAAGGATGCTTGTGCTATAGATGCAACCCACTGCTCAACTGTTGGGAGGGCTTAAATAGTGTCCTTCCTGGCAGAAGGGGGTTGGGCTGGATGGTCTTTAGGGGGCCTTTCCAAATAGTAATAATAATAACAATAAAAATA
>NC_090031.1:28161715-28174215 GCF_037176765.1 Anolis sagrei | reverse complement strand
ACTACGACTCATAGAAATGTGGAACAGCTCTCTTTTTTCCAACCAAATCAGAAGAACTCGGGGAAACTCCGTCTCCTGCATCAACAGAGGGAGGAAAGACATGGGAAGCCATGCCACATTTGCATATTCGTTTATCCTTTAATTGGGAAGCGTGTCTCTCCCCGACTTGAAAGCACTCCATTAAAGAGTCAGAGATAGCGAATCTCGCGGAATATCGCCGCAAATCCAATTAAAACGAGGAAATGGTGCTCTGGGCACAGCGCTGCACCCGGGCTGCGGATTCTGCACCCATCATCCCCTGCAAAATTGCATATCCGTGTATCGCAAACATACCATTCTATATTGCACGAACATATTTTGTCTATTGCACAAAACATTTATTTGCCTATTTCACAAACATACCTTTACCTATGAAACAAAACATACCTTTCTCTATTGGGAAAATACATTTGTCTATTGATCAAAACATACCTTTGTCTATTACACAAAATGTAAGTTTGTCTGTTTCACCAACATGCCTTTTTCTATTGCACAAAATTCCTATCTATTGATGAGAACACATTTGTCTATCCCTCAACATACCTTCGTCTATCCCATGACATACCTTTATCTATTTCCAAAAATATAGCTTTGTCTATTTTACTAACATATGTTTGTCTATTGAACATAACACACCCTTATCTATTGAACAAATCATACCTTTGCCTCTTTATACAATGCCTTTGTCTATTGAACACAACATATGTTTGCCTACTGAACACAATACACCTTTATCTATTTCACAAACATATCTTTGTCTATTGGGTAAAACATGTTTGTCTATTGTGAAAATGCTTTTGTCTATTGAACATAACATATGTTTGCCTATTGAACAAAACATACTTTTATCTATTTTACAAACATACATTTGTCTGTTGAACAAAACATACCTTTGTCTATTGCAAGGCATACCTTTGTCTATTGAACAAAAGATACCTTTGTCTATCTCATGAAGTTACCTTTGTCTATTGAACAAAATATACCTTTGTCTATTTCACAGATACCTTTTGTCTATTGAACAAAAGATGCCTTTGTCTGTTGCATAACATACCTTTTGTCTATTGAACAAAATATAATTTTATCTATTTCACGGAGATACCTTTGTCTATTGAACAAAACATATGTTTGTCTATTTCACAAAGATAACTTTGACTATTGAACAAAAGATACCTATGTCTATTTCATGAAGATACCTTTGTCTATTAAACAAAAGATACCTTTGTCTATTGAACAAAATATACCTTTATCTATTTCACAGTTACGTTTTGTCTATTGAACAAAATATACCTTTGTCTGTTTCACAAAGATATCTTTGTCTATTTCATGAAGATACCTTTGTCTATTTCACCAGATACCTTTGTCTATTGAACAAAACATAACTTTGTCTATTGAACAAAAGATACTTTTGTCTATTTCACAAGATACCTTTGCCTATTGAACAAAACATAACTTTGTCTATTGAACGAAAGATACCTTTGTCTATTGAACAAAAGATACCTTTGTTTTTGAGCAAAATATACCTTGTCTGTTGCACTAGGATACCTTTGACTATTGAACAAAACACACCTTTACCTATTGCACAAACATAGCTTTATCTATTTTACCAAGACACCTTTGTCTATTGAACAAAACATATCTTTGTCTATTGAACAAAACATTTCTTTGTTCACAAAGAATCCCTTTATTGTACAAAACATACCTTTATCTATTGCACTAACATACCTTTGTCTATTGAACACGTCTGACTATTGTACTCAAAACACACCTTTGTCTATTGCACATAAAACCATCCTATCCCTTTCCCCTTCGCAAAAGTTCTGGCTTGGCAAGGCCCCCGCTTTCCGCACATGCTCAGAGGCACCCTTATTTTCCGGGAATTCCCAGACGGGGCTAAGCCCTGCGCAATATCCCTCTTAACCTCCTGCCAAGTCGAGTCAACATCTGTTTGGGTGCCGTCTCCCCCAATTTGGACGGATTGACCTACATGTCTGGCCGAAGACAAGGGGGGCTCTGAAGAAGACAGCCATTCCCGAGTTGGCCGTTTGGGCTGCGATTCCCTCCTTCCGAGAAGCCAGACGAGAAGTCTGCGGGCGGGATTAATGCACCGCGCAATGCCGGGACCCCGCCAAGACGCAAATACATTTAAAAACACACTCGTAATCCCCGGGAGGGGAAGGGGCGACACGCGGCCAAGACGGGGAAGCGCCATGCGCACGGCTAATCCGGCCCGAAAGCCGCCTAATCTCTCGGCCCCGAGTGCGGATCAAGGGCAACATGCGCAACTCCGTCTCCCTTCGTTAGAATCGCAGGATCCTAGGGCGGGAGGGGACCCCCAAAGGCCATCCGGTCCAACCCCGATTCTGTTATAAAGACACCATCAAAGCCCTCCCGACAGATGACCATCCAGCCAGAGATAGACAAGTTACATATGATAGATAGGATTGAGATATATATATACAATAGATATATCAAAGAATCCTGGAGTTGGAAGGGACTCCTAAAGGCCTTCTCGTCCAATCCCTATTCTGTTATAAAGACACCATCAAAGCCCTCCTGACAGATGACCATCCAGCCAGAGATAGACAAGTTATACATGATTGATAGGATTGAGTTTAGATATATACAATAGATATATCACAGAATCTTAGAGTGGGAAAAAACTCCTAAAGGCCATCCAGTCCAACCCTATTCTGTTATTAAGACACCATCAAAGCTCTCCTGACAGATGGCCAACCAGCCAAAGATAGATAGATAGGACTGATATATATATATATATATACACACACACACACACACACACATACACAATAGATATATCATAGAATCTTAGAGGGGGAAAGGACTCCTAAAGACCATCCGGTTCAACCCTATTCTGTTATTAAGACACCATCAAAGCCCTCAAGGCAGATGGACATCCAGAAAAAAGATAGATAAGTTATACATGATAAATAGGATTGATATATGTATTGTGTGTGTATATAAATAGATAGATATAGATATATCATAGAATCCTAGAGTGGGAAGGGACTCCTAAAGGCCATCTGGTCCAACCCTGTTATAAAGCCCTCCCGACAGATGGCCATCCAGCCAGAGATAGACAAGTTACACATGATAGATAGGATATGTGTACGAAGGGACTCCTAAAGATCATCCGGTCCAACCCTATTGTTATAAAGCCCTCCCGACAGATGGCCATTCAGCCAAAGATAGATAAGTTATGCATGATAGATAAGTTACACGCACATACAGATCATACAATCCTAGAGTGGAAAGGGAGCCCCAAAGGTCATCCAGTCCAACCCTATTCTGTTAGAAAGACACCATCAAAGCCCTCCTGACAGATGGGCATCCAGCCAAAGATAGATAAGTTACACATGATAGATAGGATATACACACACATAATAGATATGTCACAGAATCATAGAGTTCGAAGGGAGCCCCAAAGGCCATCTGGTCCAGCCCTATTCTGTTATAAAGACACCAGAAAAGCCCTCCCAGCAGATGAACATCCAGCCAAAGATAGATAATAGATTTATCATAGAATCCTAAGTCATCCAGTCCCAACCTGTTCTATCATACTGGAATTAATGAACTGATTGCATAGAATCTTGCAGTTGGAAGGGAAACCAAGAAACCATCCAGTCCAACCTTTTTTTGCCATGAATGAAGACAAGAGTTGTTGTTATTATTATTATTATTATTATTATTATTATTATTATTATTATTATTGTGGTTGTTATAACTTTATTACAGTGCTTGTCTATAACTGTATGTAGTATTGTTGTATACTCATGTATTATTGATGCTTATACTGCATTTGCAGTGCCTTGGACGCTGCCTGAATCCCTTTTTTGGGAGATGGAGGCAGGATATAAATAAAGTTGTTTATGACTATTATTATTATTATTATTATTATTATTATTATTATTATTAGAGTTTTAGAATTGGGAGGAATCTCTAAAGGCCATCCGGTCCAACCCCTTCTTGCTATAAAGGAAAATAAAATCGATATACTATTATTTTCCATTATTGTTATTCATCATATTATGAAAGTCATACACTTAATAATAATAATAATCATCATCATCATCATCATCATCATCTAAGCAGTTTCAAGGTCTGGCTTCTTACTGCCTGGAGGAGTCCTTTGTTGGGAGGTGATTTTGAATATTTTTGAGTGTTGGGGAATTCCAGACAAGAAACAATCCAAGCCAGCTAACACCTCCCAAAAAAGGATTCCTGCAGGCAGTAAGAAGCCAGACCTTGAAACTGCTAGGCCATTAAATGAATAGAAACTGTTCTATTGTTATTATTATTACTACTATTACTATTATTATTATTATTATTATTATTATTGGTCTGGACGGGATGGTCATTGGGCGCCCTTCCAGCGCTCCGATTGCCTCCCGCTGCCAAGTCGTCTTGCAGAGCCGTTCTGCCCGGCAACATCCCCACCCACCGTTCGTTTGTTCGTTCGTTGGGAGACAGGGCCAGATGCCTTTCTTGCGCTCGGCCGTCTGAGCGGGCGATGCGTCGCGAATGCTAATGATGCCAAGTGGCAATGCAAGCCGGGCAGCCGGCCAGGGAAGGAAGCCCAGCGGCAAACGAGCCCGGTCCCAAGCTGGCCGCGTCCCCTCTTCCCTTGCCTTGCAAGGCCGGCCAGCCAGTCAGCCATCCGTGGGAAACAGCCCTATGGGTCATGCAGGAGGCCTCGCTCCATTGACCCATGGGAAGGTGCCACAGGATTCTTGTGATGGGCCTTGTTGTTCTTCTTCTTGTTGTCATTGTTGTAACATTAGGCATTCAGAGTTAACCCACGGATACTGGAATAACAATTAATAATAATATTAATAATATTATTAACAACCCATATTACCCATAGAGATCGGTATACTAAATAATAATAATAATAATAATAATATAGTAGACTCCCAGTTAACCCATAGTACCCACTGGAATGAGTAGATAATATAATATAATATTACAGTAGATTGGTATATATATTACCCATTGAGATTGGTGTACATATTATATAGTAATAATATATAATTATAATTATAAAACAGTAGACTCCCAGTTAACCCATAGCACCCATGGGAATGAGTAGATAATATAATATAATATAATATAATATAATATAATATAATATAATATAATATAATAATGCAGTAGATTGGTATACATATTATGCATTGAGATTGGTATACAGAATATAATATAATCAAAACAATAATTCAATAGACTCCCAGTTAACCCATATTACCTATGGAGATTGGTATACATAATACAATAATAATAATATATTATAATAATAATACAGTAGACTCCCAGTTAACCCATAGTACCCAAGGGAATTAGTAGATAATATAATATAATATAATATAATATAATATAATAATACAGCAGATTGGTATAATATTTCCCATGGAGATTGGTATACATAATAATAATAATAATAATAATAATAATAATAATAATAATAATATAGTAGATTGGTATACATATTACACATTGAGATTGGTATACATAATATAATAATAATATGTAATATAATATAATATAGTACAGTGGTATACATATTACTTTTTCTTTTTTTTGCCGTGTCAGGAGCGACTTGAGAAACTGCAAGTCGCTTCTGGTGTGAGAGAATTGGCCGTCTGCAAGGACGTTGCCTAGGGGACGCCCGGATGATTTGATGTTTTTATCATCCTTGTGGGAGGCTTCTCTCATGTCCCTGCATGAGGAGCTGGAGCTGATAGAGGGAGCTCATCCGCCTCTCCCCAGATTTGAACCTGCGACCTGTCAGTCTTCAGTCCTGCCGGCACAGGGGTTTAACCCACTGCGCCAAGGGGGCTCCATATATTATTACTCATTGAGATTGGTATACATTATAATATAATATAATATAATATAATATAGTATAGTATAATATATAATAATAAAGTAGATTGGTATACATATTACCCATTGAGATTGGTATACATATAATAATAATAATAATAATAATAATAATAATAATAATAATAATAATAATGCAGTAGACTCCCAGTTAACCCATAGCACCCATGGGAATGAGTAGATATAATATAAATAGTAATAATAATATGCAATATCTGGGCCAGCTAATCACCTCCCAATAAAGGATTCCCCCAGACTGTAAGAAGCCAGACCTTGAAACTGCTAGGCCATTCTATGCTAATGAAAGTGGTCAGTTGCAACATTCACACCTATCTCCAACAGACAAGAGTTCTTTCTCCCACCCTGGACATTATTCTACGGATATAAAAAAAAACCCTTTTCCTAGTTTCCAACAGGCCTCACAACCTCTGAGGATGCCTGTCATAGATGTGGGCGAAACGTCAGGAGAGAATGCTTCTGGAACATGGCCATACAGCCTGGAATGCTCACAACAATCCAGTGATTCCAGCCATGAATGCCTTTGAGAGTACAATAATAATAATAATAATAATATAGTAGATTCCCACTTAACCCACTGTACCCATGGGGATTAGTAGATAATAATAATAATAATAATAATAATAATCCAATACAACAGCCAGCAGAGTGGTCTTGTCTGCTGTGGACTCGTTTTGTTTCTAATAATAATAATAATAATAATAATAATAATAATCATAATAATCATAATCATAATGGACTCCCAGTTAACCTATAGTATCCATTGGATGGTTTGTAGTCTTTCCCTCCAGACTGGGGCCGGACTAGATGACCTTTGGGGGACCCCTTCTACTATTATTATTATTTCTAAAGCCAAGAGGTAGAGAGATTTCTAGCGCTGACCCCGAAGCCCCGAAGGAAATGAAGTCTGGCCACCGTAGGTCAAGCGGAACGCGACCACAGAGGGCCGGAGATGTAATTCTGGGCCACAAATGGGAAACGGAGAAGACAAATGAGCCCTGGGTTTGGGAGCTTTTGGGGGGAAATCAAGAGAATGACCAAGTTGCTGAGTCCCCCCAGAGGTCATCTAGTCCAGCCCTCCATCAAAACACAAGCATGGAATGACTACAGTTGAAAGAGAAGCCCAACGGAGGCTGGTGTCTCTTGTTAACAACAACAACAACAACAACATGTGGAAATGAGAACACTGATTGTAAAAACTGGAAACCATATTAGATTTTTTGAGCCATAAGAAAATCCTCCAGAATTATTCTTATTATTAATATTACTACCACCACCACAATAATTTCTAGTATTACTTCTAGTACAGTACTAGTATTATGATGATGACTATGTTTACTACTACCTACGTCTCCAACCGCCAAGACACATCACTTGGAGGACCATCATCCCCGGACTATGAGGAATCGCCTAAGTAAGTAAAGTAATTTTACTACTAGTAGTAATTTTACTAGTAGTATTAGTGTTACAACTGCTTTACTACTCTTATTACTACTAGCATGAACACTATTGCACTCTTTATTAATATTAGTTATTATGGCTATTAGAAGTTCCACTACTATTATTACAACTAGTATTACTACTAATACTAGTCATAATGGTCATTATAATAGTAGTGGTACTAATAATAGCCATAATAACTAATACCTTTATTAATATTAGTTATTATGGCTATTATTAGTATCACTACTGTTATAATGACCATTACAACTAGTATTACTACTAGTATTATTACATTTAGTATTATATATTACTATTATTATGGTGGTGATTACTAATAGTGGTCTTACTACTGATATTAGAATTACTACGAGAACTACTACTACTATTTATTTATTTCCAGCATTTCTACCCCGTCCTTCTCGACTCAGGATGGTATTACAACTGATTTTACTACTCTTATTACTACTATCATTGCTACTGTAATCTTATAACTATTGGTAATACTACTATTAGCTATTGTCATTATTATTACTGCCACTACTACGATTATGAGTAGCATTACTACTATTAAGATACTACCAGTATTGTTGCTAGTATTATCACTAATGTCATTACTAATATTAGTTATTATTGCTATTATTAGTATCCCTACTATTATAATGACCATTACGACTAGTATTATTACTAGTATTATTACTTTTAGTATTATATATTACTATTACTATGATGATGATCACTACTATTATGACGACCATTATGACTAGTATTACTAGTAGTTTTTTATTATTAATTACTATTCTTATGATGGTGATTTCTTGTCTTACTACTAGATTACTAGTACTACTACAACTGGTTTTACTACTCTTATTGGTACTAGCATTCATACTACTGTACTCTTATAACTACTACTATTACTACTACCACTACTATGGTTACGATTACTACTACTATTATTATACTACTACTGTTGCTGCTAGTATTATCACTAATATTATTGCTAGTATCATTGCTATTACAACAACTCCAACCAACAGAGCCATTCAAATTCGGACTAAAATCCGAAACGGGTCGGACACCTTACTACTGATGGAGAAGACCCCTAGCCGCTTCAAGTTGGGGCTAAAACCCGTAAGGGACGCACAGTGGCGTGATTGCCAAGGAACTTTCCCAAGCGCCGTCTCCCACATCTGGAACGCAAAGAAAACATCTGCCGCTTAATGCGCCTCCCAGACTGGACCCCGGATCATTCCCTGGAAATCCCCAGGAATCCGATTGGAGCCGTAATCCCCTTGTCGGCACGGGCGGGCCGATAATTATAGGGTCTCTCCGCAGACCCCGAGAAAGAGAGAGAAAGATATGTGTGTGTATACGCATTGTCAAGCCATGGCCTATATTACTTCCCTCCATCTAGACACCATCTTCCTATGGATGCAGCCTGGAATCGCATTGGCCTCTTCCGCTGCAGCATCACACTCTTGGCTCACAATCCAACTTGGGTATATATATATATGTGTGTGTGTGTGTGTGTGTCAATCCATAGTCTATATTTCTTCCACCTAGAATGACCGTAGACCCCTCTTGATGAAGCCAAGGATTGTATTGGCTTCTTCCGCTGCAGCATCACACTCTTCGTTCATATATATCTTCAGCATCACACTCTTGGTTCATAGTCAAACATTACATATATAAATATATATAAATATATATAAAGATATATATATGGTCAAGCCGTAGTCTATTTCTTCCACCTATAATGACACTAGACTCCTATTGATGCATCCAAGATCGTATTGGCCTTTTCCGCTGCAGTATCACACTCTTGGCTCATAATCCAGTTTGGGGTAATATATACATATGTATATGTATATGTATGTGTGTGTATTACTATGGACAAGCCATAGTCTATATTACTTTCTTCCGCCTAGAGTGACACTAGACTCCTATCGATGAAGCCTAGGATCGTATTGGCCTTGTCTGCTGCAGCATCACACTCTCAGCTCATAGCCCAGCTTAGGGTCATTCATATATATGCATATGTATATGTCTATTACTATGGTCAAGCCATGGTCGATATTACTTTCTTCCACCTAGAATGACACTAGACTCCTATCGATGCATCCAATATCGTATTGGCCTTTTCCGCTGCAGTATCACACTCTTGGCTCACCATCCAGTCTGGGTTAATGTATACATATGTATATGTGTTGTGTGTGTATTACTATGGTCAAGCCATAGTCTATATTACTTTCTTCCACCTAGAGTGACACTAGACTCCTATTGATGATGCCTAGGATCGTATTGGCCTTTTCTGCTGCAGCATCACATTCTTGGCTCCAACTTGGGATCAGTCACATATATGCATATGTATATGTCTATTACTATGGTCAAGCCATGGTCGATATTACTTTCTTCCACCTAGAATGACACTAGACTCCTATCGATGCATCCAATATCATATTGGACTTTTCCGCTGCAGTATCACACTCTTGGCTCACCGTCCAGTCTGGGTTAATGTATACATATGTATATGTGTTGTGTGTGTATTACTATGGTCAAGCCATAGTCTATATTACTTTCTTCCACCTAGAGTGACACTAGACTCCTATTGATGAAGCCTAGGATCGTACTGGCCTTTTCTGCTGCAGCATCACACTCTTGGCTCCAACTTGGGATCAGTCACATATATGCATATGTATATGTATATTACTATGGTCAAGCCATAGTCTATATTACTTCCGCCTAGAGTGACACTAGACTCCTATCAATGAAGCCTAGGATTGTATTGGACTTTTCCGCTGCAGCATCACACTCTCGGCTCATAGTCCAGCTTGGAGTCATTCATATATATGCATATACATAAATACATACATACATACATACATACATACATATTACTATGGTCAAGCCATGGTTGATATTACTTTCTTCCACCTAGAGTGACACTAGACTCCTGTTGATGAAGCCTAGGATTGTATTGGCCTTGTCTGCTGCAGCTTCACACTCTTGGCTCATAGCTCCACTTAGGGTCATTCATATATATGCATATGTATATGTCTATTACTATGGTCAAGCCATAGTCTATATTACTTCCGCCTAGAGTGACACTAGACTCCTATCAATGAAGCCTACGATCGTATTGGCCTTTTCTGCTGCAGCATCACACTTATGGCTCATAGCCCAGCTTGGGGTCATTCATATGTATATATGTATATGTATCTCTCTATGGTCAAGCCATAGCCTATATTATCTCCCTCCATCGAGACAGAGGCTACCTTCCTCTTGATGTAGCCTAGAATAGCATTGGCCTATTCCGCTGCAGCATCTCGGCTCATAGTCCAGCTTGTGCTCCCACACAAACACACACACATATGTGTGTGTGTATGTGTTTGTATATGTATGTATATATGTGCTTATGTATGTATGTCTATGTATATATGTATATGTATACATATACATATATTACTATGATCAAACCATAGCCTTTATTACTCCCCTCCATACATAGGACATACAAATACGCTATATTCTAGGATCTGTCTATCACAGAATCCTGGAGTTGGGAGGGGTCCCCAAAGGGCATCTAGTCCAACCCATTTCCACCAAGCAGGAAGATACAGCCAAAGCCCTCCTTATAAATGGCCATCCGGCCATAGATAGGACAGATATATACACTATAGTATCTTTTGGTCATTTGCCCAATTTGATCTAGACACTGCATTGGCCTTTTCTGCTGCAGCATCACACTCTTGGCTCGTATTAAACTTTGGGTCTACTAACAGATCACTAGATCCCTTTCTCTCATAGATAGATAGATAGATAGATAGATAGATAGATAGATAGATAGATCCATTTCCTATATGGCTTCTCTAAATCTAGACTTGATGCTCAGAATCATATTGGCCTTTCTCGGTGCAGCTTCACACTCTGGGCTCATGTCCAGCTTGTGATATTGAGATATATATATATATACACACACACACACACTCTATGGTGAAGCCGTATTCTATATTGCTTCCCTTTGATCTTGACACTTTACTAGAATCATATTGGCCTGGAATCGTATTGGCCTTTTCCGCTGCAGCACAACACACTTGGCTCACGTCCAGCTTGAGGTCATATACATATAAATATTCCTATGGTCAAGCCATAGTCTATATTACTTCTCTTCATATATAGCATAGATAAATACAATATATCCTATGGTATATCTATTATATGGAATCCTAGAGTCGGAAGGGGTCCCTCAAAGGGCATCTAGTCCAACCCCATTCTGCCATTTTACTTAAGTTTTCCAGGAGTTTTCGCATAGTGATTTGTCTTTGTATTTCTACCTATCTACCTTTCATATATATATACATATACACACACACACATATGTTTGTGTGTGTCACATACACATTTTCATTTTTATTGTTATTACGCTTATATGACTCCCTTTCACCTCCACATATTTATTATTAGCTTCTGGGTGAGACTAGATGGCCTTTGGGGTTCCCTTTGAACCCCTCCCTAAAGGATGGGAGAAGCCAAGGAGGAGCTCTCAGCCTCGAGTGGCATTCAAAGAGGAAAGAGCAGAATCGAAACCTCCGAGTAACTGATGGGCCTCTAAAAAGTTTTATGGGCCCTTTTATTCCCTTCCAATCGCCCCAAAACGTACCCAAAGAGGCTTCTCCTGTATTTTTATGGAGAGGCTCTAAATCAGGGACTTTATGGGGACACTTATGGGGCTTTGGGAGGGAGGAGTGGGCTTGCAGCGCCTCTTAGGGAAGGAGGGCTCCTTCCCGAAAAAAGGGCTGCAAATGAGGACAGATGGATGGATCAATTGATAGATAGGCAGGAAGATAGGTAGACAGGCAGACAGATAGATAGGCAAAAGGAAAGGTTTTCCCCTGACATTAAGTCCAGTCATATCCGACTCTGGGACTGGTGCTCATCTCTATTTCTAAGCCAAAGCCAGCATTGTCCATAGACACCTCCAAGGTCATGGGGCTAGCATGACTGCATGGAGCACTGTTTCAGATAGATAGATAGATAGATAGATAGATAGATAGATAGATAGATAGATAGATAGAATACTTGGTCAATCGATCAATAGATAAAAA